>NC_058135.1:47269822-47270162 GCF_016433145.1 Gracilinanus agilis
GAGAAATGTTATGTATAATTCTCTGTAGTGAACTCTATTCACTATTATAATATTCACTATTATAGTAATCAGAAGAATAATTAACAGGGTGAGGGTGGAACACTAAATAATCTAAGATGGCATGGGGGATGGGAAAGAGGGGGTAAATAGCAGGGGACACCAAGAGAAACTTGAGTGAATAAGAAAATAGAATATTCTATTACACACAAAGAGGGCATTGGAGGGAGAGGGGACAAATACTATTATAAGAAGGAGAGGAAGAGAGCATAAAGAGGTAATAATCAAACCTTACTCTCAGTGTAATCAACCCGGAGAGGGAAGAGTAGCTATACTATCCATT
>NC_058135.1:47275162-47318349 GCF_016433145.1 Gracilinanus agilis
CACAGAGACTGATATACTGTGGTAAAATTGAATGTAATGGACCTCTGTACCAGCAGCAATACAATGACCCAGGACAATTCTGAGGGATTTATGGTAAAGAAAGCTACCCACATTCAGAGGAAGGACTGCAGGAGAGGAAACATATAAGAAAAACAACTGCTTGAACGCATGGTTCGGGGTGGACATGATTGAGGGTGTGGACTCGAAACTACCACACCAATGCAACTACCAACAATTTGGAAATTGGTCTTGATCAAGGACACATGACAAAACTAGTGGAAATGCGCATTGGCCATGGGTGGGGGGTGTCCGGGGGGGGGGTTGAAGGGGAAAGGAGGAGCATGAATCATGTAACCATGTTAAAAATGAATATTAATAAATGTTAAAAATTAATAAAAACCTGGAATAACAAATAAAAAAAAAGTGAATTGTGCATTGAATACTTTGTACAAGAAAAGGATGAGATTCCTGATCAATGAATAAACTCATGTACTATAACATGTTAGTTTCAATGATACTGGAAATTCAATGATGACAACTAACTTAAAACAACGACTCAAAATTGAGAAGAGTTTAGAAAATCTCTCAAGGGTTCACATTTCTTTCTCTTTTCCTGAGGTGCCCATGGAAGCAGCTACCATCAAGAGAGTATAGATATATTTCTGTCTTTAGACAACTCAAGAAATCCAACAGTCATAAAAAAAGAACAAAAAAGTTCACACCATTCTGTTAAATATGTCAAGAACTATAACTGGCAAAAGCCACAAGACATTGACAATAGAGTACAAAGGTAGTCTTTGAGCTACATCTTTATGTCTGATGTTGGTCATGGGAGAAGTAAGAAGATGCAAATTAATGCTAGTCAGGGAATTCAGGAAATATTTAGAATACAGTATCAAAGACCAGGAAGTACTCTTGTTGTGCAAGAAATCTTACTATGCAGAGATGACTCACAATATTTTTTCAAGAATCCATAAGTGAATAGTATCTGAGCTTCCCACCAGGATCACTAACCCAAATACCAGACTAAGGAGTGATAAAGATGAATAAAACATGTTGCATTTTTTTTTGTGTGTGTCAAATAAAACCTAAAAATAACTATCTGGGGAGCCAAAAAAAAAAAAGAAATTTCTCTAGAAGTCAAGCAATACCAAAAAACTTGAGCGAAGAAAAAAATAGTTCTTAGCTTTTGTGTGTATGCACTGGAGCCTTTTGTCAGTTTGGATCTCTTATGGATCTATTTTTTAAATATTGTTTTAAAATCTATAAAGCCAAGTAAATGGGAGGAGAGTTATGAAAATGTTTTAAAATAAGATTCAAGGTCATCAGATGAAGAGCCCCCAATATCAATGATTATTTCAAATAATGGGTCTTTTAGATTTCTGTCTGGCTTTAAGACAAACGAAAATAATAATTCATTGGAATGAACCATCTTGGTTTCCATATAGGTAACTATGAAAATGAAAGGTTTAAAACTAAGATATTAAAAAAGGTTGAAAAATATTGCTGATTTCCTCAACCATATCTTGAACAAGTCACTTAAAATCTGTCCAAATCTATTAAGGTTTTCAAAGCTTCCTAAATCTCAGTCTATTAATGCAAGTATGTTACTCTTTTCTCTAAGGCAAAAGTTCTGTCAACACTAAGGCTAAGCCAAAATGATAACAAAACCATTTAATTCAACTCAACAAGCATTTTCTGTGTTGGAATTTGTATTGAAAATATAAAGACAAACATATTATTTGCCCCCTTTTATTAGGGGAAATAGTATGAATGTGGATAAGTCAATGTTAAATAAGGAGATGAAGGAAGGCTATCATTTCACTTAAAACATATGTGGAAGATTTGTCATGGGGTAGTAGTAGGTACAGTCAAAAACCTAGAATGGTTAGAGTAGTGTTTGTAGATGTTGGCACACTACAAAATCCTACATTTATCTTATAGGTATGGGTCTCTTCATCTGTAAAATGAGGAAATTCTATAAAAAATAAGGAAATAGCAAAAATCAATCCAATGTGGAGCTTTTGCTAGCATTTAATTTCCTGAGACTGAAATCAAGGATGATATAACTGTAAAATGGGATGGGAGAGGACGGGTCAAAAAGGACATTGGCCGTATATACTATGGCAATATAATATGCTCTGGCTGCCATTGTCCAGCTGTAAATCTATGCCCCATGATAACAATTAAAAGTTTAACTACACCGATAGGCATTCTACAAAGAGAATATAAACAGAATTCTTACTTGCTAAAAGCTTAGACAAAAGGAAAAAAAAAACACTGACTTCGATAGGCTTACAGAGGTTATTAATTTTATTATTTTGGTGTAGATCTGGGTGATTTTCTGGTGTAGGAACACTCAGTGAAGAAACTCCCTCTATCAAAATATACCCACAACAGTTCTGCATTTATAATCTTAATGCCTGGGAGGCACTGCTAGATTAAGAGACTTGTTAAGTGTCACATAACAAGTGTGGGTCAGAGGCAAGACTTGACCTCAAATCTCTTTGACTCCATGGCTAGTTCTCTAATGGTTAAGAAATAGAAACATTATTCCAATGAGGACATTGCTTATTTCTCAGATAGAAGTGATTCAGTAAAATTGGCTGAAAAATATACTTATAGATTCGAAGAACTACTTTGGAGATGATGACTGTCCCCACTAAAATGGAGCAGAATGAAGGGATAGGTAGTTATAAGAGTGGTAGGACAGAGGAATGACTAATAGATTATAATTTATAGATGTTAGGGTTCAATGTGGATACAGAAAAGTGCTATATCCTCCAGACATCAAAATGTGGCCTTTACCAGTTTCAAGAATACTATCATTGGGGGCGGCTGGGTTGAGCAGTGGATTGAGAACCAGACCTGGAGATGGGAGGTCCTGGGTTCAAATCTGGCCTCAGAGACTTCCCAGCTATGTGACCCTGGACAAGTCACTTAATTCTCATTGCCTAGCCCTTATCACTCTTCTGTCTTAGAACCAATACACACAGTATTGATTCTAAGGCAGAAGGTAAAGGTTTAAAAATAAAAATAATAAAAAAAGAATACTATCACCCTTTTACCATGGTTTGTAAACTATTTACATTCCATTTGCCTTTACAAATGCACACAATGCTTTTGAATAATGCTAGTGTTACACAGTACAGTGTGCAACAGGCATATAACTAAATTGATTAAAGGAATTCAGCACAAAGTATTCAAACCTTGTGACATCTGGAATGTATACAGAAGGATCCCAAGAAAGGATATTAATTAATGCTGGTGTGGGAAACAGAGAACAGCAACAAATATGCTCATGATAACTCACAATTCATTAGTAATCACATTTTCAACTTTAGCTTACTTTTGGGCAATTAAAATTAGAAATGTTTGCCTTATGTTTGACTACAAACAGGACTGCCAATCAACTCTTTTCCTTTGTCTAGTAAAATGCAAAACTTAGAGGTGCATTTCTTTAATCACTTGGCAAATAGAATATGCTGGGTACTAGGTTTCGCTATGGTCACAGGAATAATCAGCAGATCCAGGATTTGGACCTAAATTCTGAGACAATAAATCTAGTGTGATCTCTATTACATCATGTTGCCTTGAAAGAAACTCAGTTAAGAGCTAGAAATAAATACAAAGGAAGGCAGAAGTGGTCTCTGAAGTCAAGGAACTTACATACTAATGAGGGAGAAAAGATTTAAATAAATCGGTACATATGAGACACATACAGAAGAGAAGAAAAACAGTGTTAGAGGAAATATTTCTAGATGTGGGGAGGACTAGAAACCTACAGTAGGTGGGATTTGAGCTGAGTCTTGAAGGAAGTCAGAAGTTCTAAAAGGTTAAAGTCAGGAGGGAGAATGTTCCAGTTATGAGGCAGGGATGGGGGGAATTATAGGGGCAGAGGATACAAAGACACTGACTATCAAGAGAAGACAGGACAGTTTTGCTATATCATAGGGTATTGTTGCAATGAGGAAAATGTCAAAAGGCTGAACAGTAGGGCAGAGCTTCCAGACTTCATATTTGATCCTGGAGGTTACCAAAAACTGGAGTTAATTGAATGGGGGCAGGGGAAGGGTACCATGGTCCTACTTAACACGTTAGGGGTAAAATGTACATGTAGTTGATTGGAGTGGGTAGACTTGAATTTGGGAGATCATTTAAAAGACTGTTGTGATAGGACATGATGATAAGGTGATAAGGACATGAACTAGGACATAAAATATGTGTGTGTAATCTTTTAAATTTAGGATTTGGACCAACCTCTCTTTTTGCAAATGAGGAAACTGAGGCTTTATGATATTAAGAAATGGTCGCAGGAAAAATAAGCAAATCTGGAATTTGAATCCAAATCCTCTGATTACCAATCCAATGTGATCTTCATATTAAGTTGAAGAACTCAATATGCAATCTGCAAACAAGCTATTATTACACATCTACTATTTGTATCTAGCATTATACTAGATGCTGGGGATAGGAAGTAAAAAATAGTCCCTATCCTCAAAGAACATCTATTGTATTGGGAGATATGTTTAAATATAAAAGTATATACAATAAGGAGACAAAATAGAAACAAAGTGATTTGGTGTGGAAACGCACTAGCAAGCAGAAGGGATCAGTGAAGAACTTGGTGCTTGAGCAGAGGTGGGATTTCTAAAAATTAATTAATTATTTGGTTTAGAATATTTTTCCATGGTTACATGATTCAAGTTCTTTCGCACCCTTCTTCCCTCCCCCCCTCCTGGAGTTGATAAGCAATTCCATTGGGTTATGCATGTATCATTGTTCAAAACCTATTTCCATATTATTAATATTTCCAAGAGTGATCATTTAACACCCAAATCCCCAATCATATGGGATTTAAGACTCATATGCTTCTAAGTTGTCAATCAAGATAATTTTAGTTTTGTTTCTAAGGTTTATATAAAAGGCCTCCAGGAAAAGAGAAATAGGAATTGGCAGAAATTTACAGAAGACATGCAAATAATAGGGGAAACTATAGGTAGGTGAAGGTAGGAGAAATTGAATGCCTTTATGCCAGGAGGAACACAATAGGTAAAAAATGAAACAGCCTTATTAGTCTTTTTTGTAACAATTTCCTTTCACTAAAACCATCTGGCTATCTGATCTGACACCACTGAGGCCAGCTCCTCCTGTCTGGACAAGGAACCTTCTAACAGGATCTATCTCCATAATCCAGGCTCCAGTCCCTGAGGAAGTTAATCTACTTAGTTTTGTAATTTCTGCCCTTTAGCTGATGCAAGCCCAAAGTATCTAGCTGGTGGCACACCAGACTAGACTATGCTTCACATTTCACCCAGGGCATTTCATCATCTGCCCTGCCACCATCTTGCTTTGAGTACAGTCATTAATTCATCAATGACAGCATTTTTTGTAATTGTCCAAGAGGAAAATTCAGTATGCCCATTAGTACCCTTCCCTTACCATCTATGTCCTATATACACATTGTCCCAAAGTGTTAGTGTAATTTTAAGCTTTTTATCAGTGAGGAATTGTAATTGTATGATAATTACCACAAAATATAGTATCCAGGAAATGTATGATCAGAAAAGGAAGTGAGTCAAACATGAAATGAAAGTGAGAGATAGGGGCAGCTAGTTGGCTCAGTGAATAGAGAGTCATGCCCAGAGATAGACTCAAATAAGGCCTCAGACACTTCTTACCTGTGTGACCCTGAGCAAGTCACTTGACCTCATTTGCCTAGTCCTTATCACTCTTCTGTCTTGGAAATGATACTTAGCATTGATTATAATATAGAAGATGAAGTTTATTTTTTTTAAAAGGTTTGAGATAATAAGTGGTTAACCAAGTGGTATATTGTTAAGCCACAATATTAAAATACCTGTAGGAATGACTCCAATATACAGTGCAGATAATTGATGGAAGATTTATGGGAAGGCATGGAGAATAGTCACACAGGAGGAATAGAACAGTTGTGGTCTAAACTGGTGGAAGGAGTGACCACACTGATGTGATTCCAAATGCATGAAAATGGAAGCATTTAACTGATGAGTAAAGTATCAAGGAAATATTTAAATGACAACAGGGATCAAGCCCTTGAAGATGGAAATAATTTTCATATAAAGGTCTTTTGTGGAGCATGGAAAACTGGAAAAGAAATAACTATAAAAAGCTCACCGAAGGGATGATCTAATTCACTTTGATTCTAATTCTTGGAAGGATTAGAAAAATTTGTTTTTAATATACTTTCCAGAATTCTCTTTCCACACTTGTCATTAAGAAGGTATTTACAGAAGATCTTTAGCTGAGATAGAACACAGATTATATGAGGCTTCATTTATTCCTACTGTTTATTTCTTTCTCCTAGTCTATCCACTGAGGATATCAAGCTACTTGGTTACCGTGGAAATGTTGAAGTTGCAAACAGAGATTATCATGGTGAACAAACTCATAAGGCCCCTGACACTCCTAGGAGTTTAACACTCTTTACCAACCTTACAAAGCAATACTTCTCCACCACTCATGTTCCCAGGAGAAAAGGATAATAGCTGTTAGCTAAACTTACTAAACTCTGAGCTAAGAGTTTGAATCAGAAGGTAAACAATCTCTTAAGCTTGGAGGACTTCAAAAAGAATTTTATATAAGCAAAATCTAATTATCTGTGCTAGGATCCTTCAAGGCAACTCAGATATACATTCTTACCTTTATAAAAACTGTTATGAGACCTTTAACGACTAAAAGTTGTCAAGATATTGTTAAATCCATGTCTGAAGTCAAGAACTTCAAAGAAAACCAGGATCCTTGGTGCCAACTAAGGAGCATTTGTTTGGATCAAAGGCAAGCATCCTATCTCATTACTCTGGAGTTCTTTAATTTTTTACAACATGGCTGACAAAATTAATCTTTGTCAAGTGATTCATGCTGTGCCAGCCAGCTCTTAACTGTCACCATTTGAATGATCTAGTAGTGCTAAGGCTGAGAATGGCTGCCATTGATAAGAAGATGGACCCAGAAGTAGGAGACTATGAATTTTTATTTTTAGAATCAGCATGAGTGAAAACAGTCAAGGTAGATGATAACCTTCCCAAAAAGTCTGAACATCATAATGAGAACCCAGCTAGAAAGACCAGGCAGCAGGAAAACATGCTCTGATCTTTCCTGCCTGGGCTATTTGAATGCTTTCATACACCTTGGATGACATGGGGTCAATAACTCTGTTTTTTCCATTGAGATGGAGAAGGTTGGTGGGAATTTGTTTTTCATGTATTATATTATTTTTATATCAGGGTCCTGGATTTAAAAAGACTAAAGTCAGTACCTGTATATCAGGGAGAGTTTCTAAGGTAGGTCTTGGACCTGGCTCTATCCAGCCTATAGATTTTTGCATTCTTTTTGTCCTTAGGAATATGGTCTTTTCACAGATTCTGGCTGACAGGAAAGTTCTACAATGATACTTTCCCAACATGTGAGTTCAAATCCTACCTTAAACATTTATTAATTGCACGTGCCTGGGCAAATAACTTAACTTGTTTCTGCTTCAGTTTCCTCATTTGTAAAAGAATTATAATAGTATCTACCTCCCAGGATTGTTGTCAAGATCAAATAAGGTATTTATAAAACTCTTTGAAAATCTTAAAGAGCTATAAAATGTTTTGTGATACGATGATGATGATAAAAGAAACTCATAGAAGTTGAACAGATTAATTTCTAGCTAGACAATCACAAATGAGAAGAGATAGAAAAAAATAGATATGATTGCAGAGAGAGTTCTCCAGTGAGTTCTGGTTGTTACCATGATTGGGATGGCAGAGAAATTCTTGCTAATAGCTCAAACAAAATCTCATACTCAAGACTAGTGTTAAATAGATGCTGTGTTTGGACCATGCATTTTGGAAGAGAAAAAATCCTAGAGAACAATTAAAGCCTTTTGGCATAGGTCAGTATATCATTTGGAATTCTTGTAAACTGGATAGTTTTTCTTGTGCATTTGTACTTTTTTTCTCACCAACAGCCACAAATAAAACAACCAAATATTAAATGCCTATTAATATTATATTTATATTATGTACATAATATAAACATTATATTTATAATACATATTAAATATAATACATATTAAATGTTGGTTAAGTGACAGAAACTGTTAGATTTCTGTTAGGTGGTGGATATATGAAGCTAAAACCTTAACAAAAAGGGCACTATCATTATAACTAAAAACAAAGTGTGTACAAGGTAAATAGAAAACAATTTTGGGTGGGTGGAGGGAGACAGATTGGGGAGAGGGAAAGTGGTAAATTACAGCTGGAGAGATCAGGAGAGGCCTCATGAAAAAGGTGACATTTAAGTGAAGTTTGGAAGGAAATGAAGGATTGTAAGTGAGAAAAGAGTCCATTCCCAGTGTGCAGAAAAGTCTACAAATATGAATGAAGCCAGGAGATGGAATGTTATGTATGAGGAAGAACAAATAAGCTAATTTGGATTTGGCTGGAATGGAGTTGGTGAAATCATTACATTACAACAATGATTTTAAAAAGCCTGGAAAGACAGGCTCTAGCCAGGTCGTGAAAGGTTTAAAAGCCAAAGAGAGGAATTTTTATTTTGTCATGGAGATAACAAGGAGCCAATGGAATTTTGTGAACAGAGGAGTGACAAGACCAAACCTGCCCTTCAGGAATATTTCCTTTGGTCAATTACATAAAAGATGGATTAAAAATGGGAGACATGAAGTAGGGAACCCATAGGGAAGATTTACAAAGTCCACATAAGAGGTAGTAAAGACTTGAAGTTTTCTTGTTGACTGTGGCATCAATGAGAAGGGGATAGGTGCAAGATCTGTGGAGGAGGTAGTAGTAGAAGAGATTAAATTTTGTGATTGAATAGATGGGGAATTTAGGGAGGGTGAAGAATTAAAGATGACTCTGAGATTGTAAACCAGAAGGATGTGTTGTATTCAACAAAAATAAGTAAGCTAGGAAAGGGAAAAAGGTTTTGGGCTGGGAAAGATTATATATACATTAACACCCATTAATATTCCCCATAACAATATATATAAACAAACATACTCACATATGTATTTATTATAAAGATAATATATTTATTTATATATTTTAGCATGTCTCACTTAGACATACTGACTTTGAGATGTCTATGGGTCATGAAAAAGGAAATGTCTACTAGGTAGCTGGTGATGCAGAAATAAGCAGGGTCTTGATATATTAGATCTGGGAGCCATTTGTATAGAGACTATAATTAAGCCAGTAGGAGCTGACAAGGTCTTGGAGAAGAGGGTTATCGCATGCTGTTCTTATCCCTAGGGAAAGCTTTGGACTGAGTTGTAAAATGTTAGTAGTTGTAAACATCTCATTGACAAAAGGCATGGTGATGATGACCGTCATAAAGTCTATGTCATATGTCTTCATTCTCAACTTTCCAGATCAATATCCTTTCTCATGGCACAGTGGGAAGAACAATGGTTTCAGAGTCAGAGGACATGATTTACATCCCATCCTTGATTTTTACTAAATACATAACTTTGAGCAAGAAATGTAATCTCACTAAGAATGTAAAATGAAGGGTTGAACCAGATGACCTTAAAGGTCCCTTTGAGTTGTAGATTCATGATCCTATAGTCAATGAAGATCCAATTTGGAGCTTACTTTGAATACTATATAAGAATACTTTGCCACCTATCTCACATGACTTTTGGGAAGAAAGAACTTTGTGAAATAAGATCCATAATTAATGAGTTCTTGTAATGTCCTTTTTCTTTATTCATTTTCTTATGTATGCCTTTTGTTTTCTTTTTCTCTATTATAATGATAAAGTTCCCTCCCCCAAAGACCCAAGCTAATTCTTTTTAAAAATCTTAAAAAAATGTTTTTACATGAATCTTTTTCCAGTAACATTGCTCATAATTCCCTCTCTTACCCCAAAACAACAACAATATGAATAGTAATAACTAGTATTCATATGGTGCTTTAAGGTTTCCAAGACTCTTTATAAACATTATATCATTTTATTCTCCTGAGGAGGTAGGATTTATTATTTTCACAGATGAACAAACTGAGATAGGTATGAGTGAAGTGACTTGCCCAAGGTCACAAGGCTAAGAACAGTTTGAGGCCACATTTGAACTCACATCTTCCCAACTCTAAGCCCAGAGCTCTGTCCTCTGAGCAATTAAGTTAATCTAACTGATAACAGAAATGAGAAGATGAAATATGTTCTAAAATCAGTCATCTGGGAATAATAGCATTAGTCTTTTATTGCATTTGATCTGAAATCTGTTGAATGTCACCGTCTTCAATTACATTATTATGACTGTCATTGTATACATTATTTTATTGGTTCTCTTTTTTTGCATTTTAGAAGATAAAAAGCCTTCACACCTCCCTCTGAATTCATTTTCATTATTTCTTATGTCACAACAATATATCATGACATTCATATGCAATATTTTGCCTATCATTTCCCAGTTGATTGTGAGATGTTTGTTCTCCAGCTTCTGCTGTGCAAATAGTTAATCTCAGTATTTGTTGTATAGGGAACCTTTCTTTCTATTATATTAACCTCCTAGTTGAGAAATTATTAAGTCTGCGGATATGACAGTTTAGTCTTAAAGTGTTTTCCAGAATTGTCAGATCAGTAAATAGTTCTTTCTTATGGCAATGTAATGGTATGCCTGTTACTACATCGTCCTGCTAACACTATTTCTGTCATTTATTATCTTTTTCTAGTTTGTTGAAGATGAGGTGATAACCTCAAACTTTTATTTGTGTTTCTCTTATTAGTTATTAAGAACTTTTAAACTAATGTTAATATTCTGAATTTATTCTTTTGGAAATTATAAATAACATCATCAACAAAATGGCAGGATAGATATTTTTCTCAAAGTTCTTAAAACCTAGAAATCTCAGAAAAAGAAACTATCTGCCAGATATACAGTAAATTAAATTCACAAAATAAGAAGGCAGAGACATGAATACCACTTTTTTTAAACATATGAAATTTCAGGGGAACTAATATACTTGGGTCTAATACAGCATTCCTGTCCTCAATGCAGTGAGTGTGTTTGCACAATCAGAACAACTTCACCATTTGTACTTTAAGTGTAAACAGAGATATGTGGGTAAATGTTTGACAATTGGCTCTCCAAAGTACAAATGAATGTAAGACACACCTTTAAGTCTATTCTGCATCATAAAATATTTCTCCATCATGTTCTTAAGTCTAGACAATCCACAAACTGAACAGAGCAAGCCAATTCCTGAGAAATAATCACATTGAAAATACCACAATCAAGATCTATTTTCAGTGGGTTTCAGTAAAACACTGGGTGTAGGATTCCCTGCTTTTCCTCTCCCTTCACTATAGTGACTCAGGGAACAAACTCACTTTCATGAAAATAAAGAAATTTCTGCTAAACCTTGCAGAGCAAAGGGAGAAACATCAAGAAGAGGGGAAAAAGTAAAAGGTATTATTAGCACAGTTGACAGTAAAGAGTGTATTGTGCCTGAGGAAAAGAGAATTAGAAACACAGATGGCACCAGTTGTTTCCTGTCAGTATTTTCCATGGACCAGATCTTGGTACTAGATGTTAGTACTTTCCAATCTGAAGCTGTTGGGTTTGCCTGCCTCAAGGTCTATGTAATATTAGAAAAGGGGGCAGAGTGAAGAAATAAAGTAAAGACAAAAGACTATTGGGCAAATATATTAAAAGACCATAAGCCAAGAAAAAAATTCTGAGAAAAAAATCTAACTCAAAAAGAAACTGATGAACTAACAAAAAGTTTTGTAAAAACAAAAACAAGAAAAAGAAGATAAAATCTAATGAATAAGAACTATACAATCAAGGGAAGTGAACTAAAATTCTTCAATGTAAATGAAAATACCACAGATCAGAGATCATAGAATAACAGGAAGAACTGTAGAATAGTTCAAAAGGGAATACATTAATATAAATATTTCAATAAAAGTACACCAAAAATCAGAGTTCTCAATGTGGAGTTTAAAAAAAAGAGTAGAAAAAAATTAGAAACTCAATAAAGAATTTATTGAAACAACTAAGGGTATTGAAAAAGGAAACAACATTTTAAAACCAAAACCCAGAAGTGGAAGAAAATTTGGGAGAAGAAAAGTAAATAGTAAAATCTATTCATTCTATACTTATCAAAGCCACTGTCATTGAAGAAAAGAAATATATATAACTTAGTAATTGTGGTTTGCTCAGAAGAACATGATTATATATATATACATATGCATATATATATAATCATATATATATAAAAAAGACTTAGTATCATGCTCTAGTGGGGGGCTCAGTGGAGATGTGAGAAAAGCACCCAGAACTTTTGAATGCAAACAGGCATACAATGGAAAGAAAAAATAATATGAAATGGCAGGACATCTTGTAGTTACATTTCACAATTTTAATAACAAACAGAAAATACTACATGCATGCAGGCTTACAAAGAGAAAGGAATATCTATTCAAATGATGCAAGATTACTCTACAATAATGAGGAAATTTAAGAAGAGAACATAATGCAGTATGTTACAAAAAGCATGAGAGCTCAAATTACAACCCCAAGTAATATATAATGTAAAGATTAGTATAATCATCAATGAAAAGGAGTATCTTTGACAAAGCAGACATTTGAGATATTCATAGACACAAATATAATATACACACAAAATGCAGAAACGATAATATTTTCTTTATAACATTCTCAAACAAGAAAAAAGAAGAATGGTAAATAGGCATAATTATAAAGTAAATATTAAGTAATTAATTCAATACTCTCCTATTTATATGATATTTTCTATAAAAGGAAAATAAAGTGAGGGGTTATAAAATGTAAAGAATTGAGTTAGTGTCATAGGGCCCAAAATCTTGGAATAACATACAAGTGACTTAAGATCTTTAATGAGAGAGAAAAATAGGAAGTAATGTGACTGGGGAGAGGAAAGAGAAGCTAGTGGTAGACAAGCTTAGCCTACAAGTGATAAGTAAAGAAATAATAATTCTTTAATCACTCAGCAAGAGTTACAACTGTGGAAAAATGGGATAATAATAAGTAGAAAGGGGTTCTTTATCTAGAAAAGGAAATTTAAGAGTAATATTTATGTTGGAGTGGGAGACCGTATGTCTATAAGAGACTAGGGTCTTATAATGGGTTTTCCCTGAGGGAAATTTGCACAGTACTAGAACAACTTATATGAGAAAGGGTTGTATCCCCTGAGATTGAATCTCATCCAAAGAGAGGGAAAATATGAGTTATCAGGGAGAAATCTATCAACCAGAATAATGTTATTTTGTAGCACTCTTTTTTTCAAGAAGTTTTTCTTTGTTGAAGCAAAGATAAGATGACCTGAATTTAGGAGTGGTGAGTGCACATATTCAGGTCAAGGAGTAGGATAAGTCAGCATGGGTTCTATCTCATGACACTTGATTTCACATTGCTTCTTTATTGAAATGATATTTTTTAAGATGAAGAACAGCAGAAAGAAATGAATAATATGATAAATTCTACAAATTCATTAACATTGAAATAGACAAGAGAATGTTCATGTTTGAAAAAGGAAAATGCAAAACTGAAAAGAAAATGTTAGGTATGAAAGACTGATGTTATCGACTGAATGGGAACATCAAAGAATATATATATATATATATTCTCACACTGTAATTTCATACTTTATTCAGACCATATTTTCTATATGGTACCTTTACAAAAATAAATCATGTAACTAAAGCACTGAGAAATTACAAGTATAAAAAAGCAAAACAACTAAATTCATCCTTTATAGACCAAAAATGTGAAAAAAAGAAAAATATATAAATGAGCATTGAAATCCTGAAAAAAGAGGTCAAACAACAAATCATAAGAGATTTGTGAAACACAGTCTGTATGATTCCTTATGGATTGATTCATATTTTTATGTGAACACATAACTATGTTAATAGAATCATAATAAAAGTTGGCATGCCAAAATTTTTAAGATGCAGCTAAAGAAGACCTGAGAGGAAAGTCTTTCACAGAAAACATAAACTGACAAAATAGAGATGATTACTGTACAATTTTAAACTAATACAATTAAAAAAAACAAACAAGAGAAAATAAACTCAAAATTTTCTTTGAGAATTTGAATAGAAATAGAGTAGAAAATAAGATTAAGTTAAAAACTATTTTTGAAAAATTAGTAAAATAGATATTTATTTACTTTGAATAAAACATGAGGGGAAAATCAATTTTTCCCAAAAAATATGTGAAATTAAATCTGAGAAAAAATTAATTTTTTTAGAACAATCAGTTATATGCTAACAAAACTGAGATTGCTAGAGAAATTGATAATTTAAAAAGATATGATGCTAAGATTAACAGAATACATAATGGAGATCTTAACATGATCTTGGAAAATGAATTTGAACAAGACATGCAAGTACTATGAAAGCAAAAATAAATCTGGGTACAAATTAATTTAGGGTAATTTTTATCAAACATTTAGAGAAAAAATAATAACCACCATACAGAAATTATTCTCAAAAATTGAGTAAGAAAAGAATACCATACTCCTTTTATGAAATATCTATAGTCCTAATACATGAATAAAAAATAAAGGGAAATTCATATTGATAATAAATATGAATACAAAAATTATTGGTAAAATCCAAGCAGAACGGTTACAATTATTTTATAGATATAACTATAATTTGTATATCTATATATCTATATATGTAAATCACTATGATTAAGGTTAATATTTACCAGGGATGAAAGAATGCTCAACACTTGGGAATAATTAATCTAAATATATTAAAAACAAAAATATCCCAAGCCATATAATTAAATGAAGAGATGTGGGGAAAGGAGGGAGGAACCCCTAACAATGTGTTATTCTCATTTCTACTAAAATCCCAACAAAGCAAACCACCAAAAAGTGACATTTTGTATAACTAAAAGTATGTACATATCGATCTCTCTCCCTCTTTCTCTCTCTCTCTGTTAGTATCTAGATATATATTTACATATATATCGTCCGTGTGTATGCATTTGTATATAGATATATCTTTATATATGTATGTGTATAAATAGATAAATATCTAGGATATTTCTAGGTAGAAAATTATCCATACATACACATAAACATATATGTCTATATAGACACACAATAGCTAGCATTATATTTGTAATGAGGAAACACTAGAAACTTTTTCAATACATGGAATGATTCTCTAAGGCTTTCCATTTTCTATACAATTATTCTAAATCTAGGAATGTAATTGACAGCAATAAGTGATGAGGAAAAATTAAAGACAAGAATATTACCAAGGCAGAGTTTAAAAAAATCATCATTTCCAGTTGATATTTATTTAGATAGCTTATTTAGAAAAACTCAGGGTAAAATGGATACAAGAAAAATTGTCACCATTTCTCCATAGCAAAATCCAGGAGAAAGAAGTAAAATGGGAAATCCCCCATTGAAAATAACTACTAAGATGCATAAAATATCTGGGAGTCACTTTACTCAGACAAACTCATGACTTACATAAATAGAACTATGAAACACAACTCATATTTTGGCTTGTGACCTATTCTTAATGAAACTAGGCTGGCTCTTAGTGATCTCTTCTTCCTTTGCTAACTGTTCACGTACTGTCCCTTAAATAGCTCCCTCTCTAATTCTGCCAAGAATCAAAGTTAAGCTCACTAGCCTTAATTTTGAGGCATCATTTTCTTCCTTTTTAGGAAAAAATGGATATTTGCTTTTCTACAGCTCTCTAGCACCTCTCCTGTTTTTTTTTTTCATGATCAGAGATAATGATAACAATTTAGCTATTTCATGTATTTAGCTTTCAAATATATTTAGCTATTAAAGTACTTCACATGTGTTATCTCAAAGCCTAACTTCTAGTTCTTTCAATATCCTAAGCTTTGTGACTTGAGCTCATATTTGTACATATCTTATTTCCTTAACTTTACAGGAAATAAAAAGAAATAATTGTTGAGAAATTTTTAAAATTGTCTTTTTTGTCTGATTTTTTAAAACTTAGATGCAGAATGGAATTACTATACAACTTAATAAAACAGTTAACGACTTGGCAGAGAGAGAAATTAGTAATTGCTTAATCTTCGTTTACTGCATAAATGAATGAATGTATATCCATATAGGATTCCTTTTTTAAATTGTGTATTCAACAGCTTTTATACCTAATTTTCACTCTTATGGCCATTTTGCATAGTAACTTTAAGTTCATTAAATAGTTTTCTGGCTAAAAATAGATATCTAAAGAATTTCTAACGGCATGGTCCTTTTTTTTTCTAGAATAAGAAAAATATTACACAAAGGCAAAGAATCATCCAATATTAGAGCAGTGTTGGAGGTCTTCCATGAGGTACCAATTACTACAAATAATGAATACACTAAGGTGGACATATATTTTATTTATATGATCCCAAGTTATAATTAAGTAAAATACGGTTAGCATGGTAATTTCATTCTAGAACTATTAAAGTATGCAGTACAAATTTAAATAATGTGACTATTTCAGGAGTTTCATGCTCACTCAGATCTAGCTGTACTTGTATGAATGATAACATTAATCCTTTAAAAAAGCAGTTATGGATAGCAGAAATCATATATGTTTTTGGCAGAAAAGAATTAATTATACTATTCCATTAGATTAGTATGTACCAGAGATTTTTAAAAAGCTGATAAAACATGTAGACCATCAATGTCAAACTCTAGAAACAAGGAAGGACACATCACTAAATAAGCATTCTTGTGGGCTTATTCACTTATAAAAAGATATATTAAAATTACATAATCTATTCACATTTCTATTTTGGTATATATTTCCCAATTTCATTTTAATCAGATTTGGCTATACTCAGGTATATTGTCCCAAATATTATACCTATTAAATAGATCATCAGAAATAATTCTATAGAATTGTTTAAAATTATAAGTATGAGGGGCAGCTGGGTAGCTCAGTGGATTGAGAGTCAGGCCTAGAGATGGGAGGTCCTAGGTTCAAATCTGGCATCAAACACTTCCCAGCTGTGTGACCCTGGGCAAGTCACTTGACCCCCATTACCTAGTCCTTACCCCTCTTCTGCCTTGGAACCAATGCACTGTATTGATTCTAAGACAGAAGGTAAGGTGTTTTTTTTTTAAATAAAATTATAAGTAAGTGCAAGCTAATATTGGATTAGAATTTCTCTTTAAATTTCTTATTAAAAAAAGAAATCAAATTTTATTCCACATTAAAGACCTCTGCCCTTCTGATATACTGCACAGAAAATAGCGCACTTCTAAAATTGTTATCTCCTGACAAAACCTCTTAGATTTCTATACATGCCCCCATTGTGGCTTTCTAAAGAAAAGGAGTAGCTTAGCGCCAACCCAAATTTCTTTAGGTAAACAAAAAAAAAACTTCAGCTAAACTAAAATATATCAAGAGTGTAGAGATCTACACAAATATCCCAATGTTCTGAATAATAATATACAATAACTATAGCATCTGAATTATAATTATTATTGCTACTACTTCTACTATAATTGACATTTATATAGTGCTTATAAGTCTTCTAAGAAATATCAAATTGAATAGAATACTGTTATTATGTTCATTTTTCAGATTAGGACACTGAGGCTCAGGGAAGTTATAATCCTTGTGCAGAGTAGCTAATAGGCAACATTTTATATATGGGACATACTATTGCCAGGCACAATTGAAATGCTTTGCAAACATTTTCTCATTTGATCCTCAAATTGTGACCCTGGAATTTAGATATTATTATCCTCATTGCACAGTTGAGGAAACTAACGCAGATAGAGGATAGATTTCTAATGTGTCTCAAGGTTACTCAGTTAAGAAGTATTTGAGACTGCATTTAAACTCAGATCTTCCTGACTACAGGCTCAGCACTCTAACCAGGGTGCCTCCAGCTGCCTATGGTCATACTACAAGTAATTTAGTGAAGGAAAACTTTGGAATTCAAGTCTCAGTGCGTTGGCAAATTATTTAACCATTCTGGGTCTTCATTCCTTATTCATAAAAGAAGGGTTGGACTAAAGAACAGCTAGGTTCTTTCTCTCCAAGGTCTAAATTAATTATCTTATTATGATCTATCAAATGTCTTGAGTATCTTGACTCCAAGTTCAGTGCTCTCACCAATACGCAAGGCGGTTGCTAATGGGCATCTGAATGCAAAGACATTATGTGCATCTAAATCATGTTCAATTCACCTTCCATTCCCTAGATGAAGTGAAAGGACCCGGGAAAGGGAGCCCTTAGAAGTATCACTCTTCCTCCACTTTTCCCCCAAACACTCCTCAGATATCTGGTCTTGGTTGCTACTTGGTACAATTTGCACAGTTCCTCACTCTGGAAGCTATACTACCTGTGTATCTTACCAGTTTATTTGGCATTAGTTGACTTTTTATAGGTATATATGTTTTCCCTTGACTTTAGGTTCCCTGATAGAGTTTCTATAGACACTTTGGTAGTCATTTCCTCATTAGCATCTTCTTTTTTAGGTGCTTGATGTAATTCATGTTTGTTTATAAGATACAAAATAAAATATCCTTTTTCTAATCTCTATCCCATTTCTTTTAAAGATGGAGTAATTTAAAACTAACTAGGTAAATTTTCATTCCACAAAAGGCTTCTTTCCTTACACATTAAGCCTGTACCAAACTTGAAATAAAGCCTTTTCTAATCATAGACCTTAAATTTTTCTCTTTACCCACTGCAGGAAAGACTGTGGCTAATGGAAAACAGAGCTGATCTTTCCAAATGCAGTGTGATTTTTGTTAGATAAATGGTGATTGGATTCTAATCTCCCTTTCCCTTCAAAGTAAGCTATTAGTTAATGGATTTAAAAGAAGAAAGGTTACTTAGGCTTACTCCTATCTCTCCTTTTTTATATTATCTTCTTTGGTCAATCATGTTCAAATGAACTTGTGATTTTATCAGTGTGGATGTTTCCTCCAATGATGAAGGTCACAGTGCATCCATTTCACCTATCCTATGTGACTCTTCTCTAAGCCTATCCCATTAAGTTCATCCCAGATATTACACATGGTACGGCCAAGTTAAGAGAAAGTGAAGGATGCCTTTTGAAAAATGATAAAACATGATTCATTTAGGATTCATAAATGATTCATATTTTATCACACTTTTTAAATGACATTCTTTAGTTAAGTTCTTTATTTGGTTGCCTCTTATGCACATACACTATATACACTCACTATGCATCTATCCATTATGACCTAAGTGATATTTATTTTTAATCCTTTGGCGATCTATGACTTGCAGTCATACAATATACACTCAGTAAGAAGAAAGAATTAAACAGGAGCAATATTAAGATGAATATTTGTTTCAAGAGGATTTGGGGATCATTGAAAGAATTTTCTAAATACAATTCAAAAGATTAATAACATGGTTGAATAAACTTATGGTTGCTAATATTTTAAAACATGTATTTTAATTTGAATCAACATTATGTAAAAAATAGTGAAGCTTCCACTTCAATACTGAGATTAGTTCCCTCAACCATTAAGACCCATATGTAGTATATGAAAATGAGGGAAATATATAGATAGCATTATGAAGAGCATTTTGTTTATGAAGAACACTATGTTTGCATTTTGCAGGTCCAGCTTTGTGTAAAAGAAGCAAATTTCATAAGGAATTGATATGCAGAAGCACGAATATCTTTCAGAAATAAGACTGAAATAAATTTATTAGCTACTAATATTCTACCCAAATGAGAAAAATTCTTAAAGACCTTTGTGATTTAAGTTTAACACCTCTATAAAATATTCCTCCCCAACAGAATGCTTTTGATAAGTTTTTATCAGGTTTGATTCCTTTGTAATTTTGTAGTTCAGAAAAAATTAATCATTTCTTCATTCTGTTTAACTACTGAAAACCAAGAGCTATGATTTCCTTTGTTTCAAAACCTCAAAAGGACATTAAAAATAGTAAAGGCTGATATAGAACACGTAAAAATTTATAAAGGCATGTCAACAAATTTAGACTTTGAATTGATTTAGTGTGTTGGAAAGAGAGGAATACTTTATACAAAACATTGGAGAGACTAGAACTAGAACTTCTAATGGGTTGTTTCAAGAAGGCTCACTATCTTGACATTTTATTGATAATAATCATGAATAAACAAGTTTAGGAAGAATTTCTGCAATTTTTTTAATCAATAAAATCCTAGTTCTGACAAAGATAATAAAAGTTGGGTTATGGCTATCCTTCATACATTTTCTTTTTTAAAAAATGATCAAATCACTTCAAGTTGTTTAGTTTTCAATTTATGTCTAATACCCATAGGCAAGCTCAGAGTTTGAAGCAGTACATTCCATGGAAGCATTTCTAGCTGGCTCTTCCCCTCACACTAAGCAAAGCATATAATATTACAGGCACAGGTGACATAGATGAGGAAACTGAGAGCCAGAGAGAGGAAAAAGCTAACAGCCACACACTTAGTAATAAGCAAAGGCCACAGTGAAAGGGACAATGGAGATGTTCTCTAAGGGCATGTCAACAAACGTACACCCTTCTTACACATGATGATTTTCATAACTAAAATTAAAAGAGATTGTTAAATGTAAGAAGATGAAAGCTGTGTCCTATTTTTTTATGCTTCTCAAAACCATAAATTTTGATCTAAATTATGTTTTTCATAAAACATCAGAACTTTCAGGAAATATTTTCTAGGGGTTGGCAAATGAGGAAAATTGATGATGAATTGCATTATTTATTAGCAATATTTCTCTGTGAAACCATTCATTTTCCCTCAAATCTCCACCTCTGAAGGTCAGTTAGTAAAATTCCCAAACTAAGGTAATTTACTACAGACCTCAAAGGATTTGGTTGGCTGAGACCTTTTGTCTTTTCTTAAAGGATAAAGGTCCTTTCTTTATCTATAAACAAGAACATCCTTGGTAAGCCCACCTCCTTTTTTAATATATCCATCAATTGGGGCTGCTAAGGATGATCCAAATGATATACTTTCTGTCAAGCCAATTAGAAAGAAGACACTTATATTTGGAGAAATGGTCTTGACTAGTTAATTAAATTCCAGACACTACAGAAAATATACAGAATAGGGAGAAGAGCCACTATATTGGAGGCTAGAAGACCTAGGTTTGAGTCCTGATTTGTGAACTTTCTCATATTTCAATGCTGTTTTTCTACTTAACGTAATTTGCTTCCGGGGGCAGCTGGGTAGCTCAGTGGACTGAGAACCAGGCCTAGAGACGGGAGATCCTACGTTCAAATCTGGCCTCAGACACTTCCTAGCTGTGTGACCCTGGGCAAGTCACTTGACCCCCATTGCCTACCCTTACCATTCTTCTGCCTTGGAGCCAATACATAGTATTGACTCCAAGACGGAAGGTAAGGGTTTAAAAAAAAAAAGTAACTTGCTTCCTTATCTGTAGATTTCTATGTATGTGTCTCCTTCTTAATCTACACCTTAACATTTTCTCCAAATTGACTTCTCAGAGTGGAAAATTTTCTTCAAAGCACTGCTTCTACTACTTCATTCTAATCAATAATCACTTTGTAAAACCAACCAACCCAATAAACAAATGTATTCCTGAACTGTGCAAGCCTTTTAAAATTCCACTTATAATCTATAGATGCTCCTAGTAAAAATCTAAATATTGAACATTAATTTCTGGGACAGGTGGGTTCATATAAATGAATTTAAAATTATAAAATATAGTCAAGGAAATGAAAATTTTAATTTTCAAGAATATGGAATGTATATAAATGCCCTGCTTCCAGTAACATACATATATGCTTGTAATTATAAACATAATTTGCTTAAGTAATTTCATTTCCAAAAATTCTTTGTTCTATTAAAGTTTAAATACATCCCTGTATTCACCATAGATAGCTATATATACATGTATAGACATATGTATACATATATGTACATACACGCAGGTGTATACACATACATGTGAGCATATACCAGTGTGTGTCTGTGTGTGTGTGATTCTGCATGTGTAAATACAGAACTGAAGGTCTTTGGCTTCCTGATTCCAAATGTATGGATTTGGGTGCTGAGTTGAATTATATCAAGAACAAACTAGAGAGCTATTCATCCTGCCATAGTGGAATAGCAATTAACTAGACTAAATTGCTAATACAAAGACAGGTTGAGTATCGAGTTGTGGCCAGATATTGCTATGCTCTCAATGTTGAGGGAAAGTCCTTTGTCAAACACACTAATACGTTCCTATTTCTCTCTCTTTTTAGGATGCAAAATTAAAATCTAGGTTTATTTCTTTTATGTCCTGTAGCAATCTCTCTTTATAATATGAAGTATCCCAAATGGTCTAGGAATAATGAATATCTTCCAGATATAATTTAGAAACAAGCAAGATTTTTCTTAGGACCGAAGAACTAAGAAATATGTCGATTAAAAAAAATTAAGGATGGGAATTCAGCAAAAATAAACAGCTCCTACCATAGCAAAAAAAAAATTGACTCCAGCAAAATAGGAGAATACTGGTATTTAGCTAACTCTGTGATATTTATGACCTTTTATAACTTTAAATTGGATCAATCTACTTTATAATACCACTTAAGGATTAAAATATGCTTAATTTTTTTCTATATATATTTTTATAACTGTTACTATATCCTCATCTTCCCAAACTATATATGTATATGTACATATACATATCAACATATACACATGTTTATGTGGACGAGAATTAGTATTCAATAATAATTTTTGAATAGTGTAATATAGAACTCATTTTTATACTCAGTGTAATATAGCAATAATTTCAGTATAGTTTGATATCATTTATATGATATGGTAAGGTAAGGTATAGTAATAGGTAGTATGGTATGGCATGGCATACCATATGGATGTGGCATAAAATCTTATCTATCTTATCTAATTTTCAAGAAGATTCACTGTATATGTGAGCTTATACATATATTTACACATAGAATCTGTTTAAAATGTTCTCAATATTGCTGATATTATTCCTTATATGTAGTTAACTTTTTAATTGTAATAATCATCTAAATTGTTAGGTTCTATCTCAATCTACTTCTTTTGTCATCAGTGGGTAAATCCTGGAAAGAAATTTGGAATTAACAATAAAGAAACTAAAATGTCCATATCTATTGATCCAAGGATGCTACTACTAAGCATATGCCCTAAGAAGAACACTGACAAAAGGAAGGTCCTACACATACCAAAATATTACAGCAGTACTTTTTGTGGAAATGAAGAACTAGAAAAAATGTAGATGCTTATCAACTTGGAAATGGCAAACAAATTGAGGCACATAATATAGCAGAATATTAATGTGCTATAAGAAGTGATAAGTGTAATGAATATAGAGAAAAAGCAAAGGTTTATAAGTTTAATATGCTCACCCTGAAAAATTAACAAGCAATGAACCTGCAGAAGATGACTTCAGCACTCATCTGTTTATAATCCAAAAGACCAGCAGTATTTCAGAAGGATTGCTTATATCATGCATCACATATCCAGAAATCTGTTCAATAATGTCTATATTCTTTGAATGTAAATGTATATAAAGAGAAGAGAAGAACTGAGGATAATGAGTGTAAATTACCATAAGAAGGGAGAGATTGACTAGATGCAGTGAAGAATTTCTTAACAATTAAAGTTATCACAAAATGGAAAGGCAATTATGCCATATGAAGGAAATGAATTCCTCATCACTCAAAATAGTTGAGCAGAGATGAATATATCATGTATCAGGAGGAATTCCTATACTGCTTATGGATCTGGAATGGATGACTTCTGAGGTCACTTTTAAACCTGAGATTCTAAAATTGCTAATAATACAGAAAGAAAATTACTAGCAGTGTGTCAGGAAATCTCAAAAATCTCCTAACAAAGAATTATGGATAATATTGAAAAATTCCTGCATCTTTAGACTAATTGTTTGCAGATTTTAAAATTCTCCTGTACAGTAAGATCATTGTGCCTAAAAAGTATATCCTTGTGAGATAAAGAGCTATCATTTTATAAAACTTCTTTTAAAAATATCAAAGAAATACATTAAAATACATTAGCAAATGGAATGCTAATGTGTAAATATGTACACATATATGTATCTCTATTATCTATCATTTCTTTTTCCATCTCTTCTCCTCTTTTGCTTTCTTCCATTCCTCCTTTTTCCTTCTATTGTTTAATCCTTTCAGTCATTTCTGACTCTTTGTGACTCCATTTGGGGTTTTCTTGGCAAAGATCCTAGAGTGTTTTACCATTTCCATCTAGAGCTCATTTTATAGATGAGGAAATGGAGGCAAATAGGATTAAGTGACCTGCCCAGCGTCATGTAGCTAGTAAAGGTCAGATGCTTGATTTGTATTCAGGAAGATGACTCTGACTCCAAGCCCAGCATTCTCTATAAACTCTATCACCTAACTGCTCCTTGGGTAGTGAGAGCTAGTGATAGTTACTGTTGATTACCTAGCAATAACTGTACGCAGTAAATTGCAGAACATGGCCAATTTATGAAAAATTGTTTGGATTGTCACTTCTGTATGTTTACACGATACTCCATTAATGGAGGAAAAATGAATTAAAACACTAAATATAAAAATATGTGAACAAAATCAAGTTTTCTAGTTGTATTCCCATGTGGAGTAATGAATCATCCGCATAAATATATCTAAAAGTCTGATCAGATTTATGCAATTAGGTAAACTTTTAAAATTACATAAGTAGTTTCATCACTTTAAATTTTAAAAAGCATTTTAATTTATTAAGGATTTAGCTTCAGATAATCAAGTTAATACTAATGAACTCAATTCTTTGCCCTAAAGCCAGAGGTGTCAAAAACTTGGCTAGTTGGCTCCTTGTGGCCAGTAATACTGCCAAGTGTTGACTGAACCTGATTAAAATGTAATTGAGAAATAGTTAACAAAATAAATGAAAACACAATAGATGTAGGTAATGTTAATATGGAGTTTTCAAGTCAATATGTAGCCCACAGGGGTCCTTAGGTATGGTTTAGTTGCCTTGGTTTCTCTCTGAGTTTGATACCTCTGCCCTAAAGCCAAAATACAAATATCATAACAAGTTATTATTAGGAAAACTGAAAAAGATCCCATTTGTGTTACACTATGTTAGTGTAACATAAACTTATTATAATTATAAACTTATTTCTCATTAGATGACAAAATATGGATATACTTAAAAATAAACCTTAAATTAATAATGATGGGTGTTTAATTCAAGTCATCATCAGTTTGGCAAAAGTCGTTCCCATCTTACAAACACAATGGCTTAAAATTAAATATTGCAATGAAGAAGGACAAGAGCCCAAAGTAGCAGAGTGAAGGAGGGTTATTATGATCATTTCCCAAAAATCTATATATTTAAAATCGAAGATAAGGTCACATGACTGAAAACTTGATATTGGCTTCTAATCTAATTGGATGCATGGTTTTCTTTTAAGGGCAAAACGTGAGGGTGATGAAGAGGCAAAAAGGTAAGACACCACTTGAGAGCAGCTTATAGCAAAAAGAGAAATACAACAATTGGATACAATGCCTTTGCCATCCTTTGATAGGAGGCAATGTTCAGAACCAAGACACCAAAGTTTCCTCTTCTAAAATACTATGCTTGTTATATGGATACACATTTCCAAGAACACAACACCTCCATCAGCAACTAACTCATCCAATAAATAATGCAGCTACCCTCAGCATAGCTATCGCTTAGCAAGGCTGGCTATCAAACAACTCTATTTACACCAAGGGTAAGGCATCATCTATAAGGCAAGTGGATTTCGGCTTAATGCCCAGGTGTAAAAGCTACATTTGACAAACAGAATAAGCAGTGTGTCAGGAACACCAACTACATGCCAAAAATGGTAAGCAAATCATTCCAGTGGAAAAGACAGTTGTATCTGCCATGATGTGGAAATCTGGCAAATGTCAGTTTTCTGGTTTTGTTCTGTTGGGTTTTAAAAACTCAGGTGTACCTTAGTAATACCCAGGAAAGTAGATAAACAACATATGAAACAAAGTAAAATCTACAGTGTTAACACCTTAAAATAAACCCTCACTATATTTCACATTCTGGGTCTGTGTCAGTGTATCTTTTGTTCTGTTTCTCTCTAGTTTTGGTTCTCTTACCTACCTCTCTCTCTGTTTTTCTGGTCTTGGCTCTCTGACTTTGAATAGAAATGGAGGTAAAAATCAATAATTTTTTTTCATATTCTAAGTGCAGACAGAAATATTTATAGAGGATAAGAAGTTCTATAGTTTAATATTTTTGTTGGCTATTTGGAAGTCAGGGAAGAGATAAGGAACTTGAAGAAAGATGTTGCCTAGACAAGGAAATACTTCCTGAGAACAGTCCTGTAGGGATATTCAGAAAAACACTCAAAGGGCAAAAAAGTCAACACTGAAACATTAACAGGGCCATTTATTTGCGAATACTGGATACATTTGAATCAATATCAATATGTCCAGAGGAGAGTCTATATGATTAAAAAACATAATTTGCTTAAACAATTAAGAAAAGTAGCCAAGAAAATATTTATGATGTCAGAATGAAAACACTTTCAAACTGTCACTAAAAAGTCATGACAATTTTTGAAAGTTTAGATTTCTTGATTTTTCATTTAGTTCAATTACCATAAATTATTAGCAATCATTTCCCCATGTCTACTTCATAAACCTATTATAATGGATTTTAAAGTAATAACATAGGCAGCAGAAGAAAGCAGTTAAGAATTCCACAACAGACTGTTAGCTCTGGAAAAATTCCTTGCTGGAGTTAAGCTTAAAATTCTAGGATTAAGTTAGTTTGAAACAATATTCAAAAGCAGGGAGGATTTTTTAAGGGGAATGATAATACAATTCTCTGTCTCTCTCCCAGCAATCTCATCATGGGTTTATTTATCCTCTTTTTGTAGTTATTTCTTGGATTTATATATCAATTGACCAGCAGTCATTTATTAAGTACTTATTATTGGTCAGGCACTGAGTTTAGTGGAAGAGACTCAAAGACAAAAATAAGACACTGTCCATCCCCAAGGGGGTTGAGGAAGAGAACTTGTATATGAATGGGTATATTCAAGATAAAGACAAGGTAAGGATCAGCATGGTTTTCTATAGAAAGTGGTTCTTGAGCTGTATTTTGAAGGAAAAATGGGATCGTAAGAAAAAAGAAGTAAATAGGACTTCTCAGGCATGGGAGATAATTAATGCAAAAGCATGAAGATAGATGATGGGGTTCCATGGCTGAGGAGTGATAAGAATGCAAACTTGCCTAGGCCATAAAGAGTATAGAGAAATAAAAGGAATAATGGGGTTAGAAAGGTAGGTTGGGGCCAAGTCTTTAAATGCTAAAATAAGAGCTCTGTCTATTCCTTGAAGAAGCAGGGAGCCACTGGAGTTAATTGAATATGGGATTAACTAGAACAGAATTGCATTTCAGGGAAAAAATTCCTTAAATGAATGACTAGCAGGTTGTAGTGTACTGAGACATGAGGTGGGGGACCCAATAGGAAATTACTGTAATAGTCCAAGCAGGAAATTATGAGAGTTAGAACTAGAGTGGTAGGTGTGTAGGTGGACATAAAGGGACAGATGTGAAATGTTGGAGAAACAGAAATGCCAAAATTTGTCAATTGGACATGTGGAGCAAGTAATAGGAAGGAATCTAAGATGAACCCCATGTTGTAAACTAAGGTGTTTAGAAAGATTGCTCAACATTAATAGGGAAGTTAAAAAGAGGGGTGAATTTGGAGGTGTTAATATGGTCTGATTTGTGCATGATTGTGGGATGACTAAATTGAAATGTTCATTAGGTGGCTAATGGTGGACAAGTGGAGGTAAAAAGAGAGACTGTAGCCAGATACCACAATCTAGGAGCCACATCTATTCAATTCAGCAATTTCACAACTCAATAAAAAGGGCATCAGTGTGTGCCTATCTTCCTACAGCCCCTTCAATATTGACCATTCTTATCTTTTGCCACTTGTAGCTTGAAATTCTATTTTGAGATTCATTTATATCCCTAGAATACTTACCATATGGGAAATGGCATTTGGCTGGTGGGTGTCCCAAAATCCTAGAGCAGTTTTAAACTATATCAAGATTAAATTTATTTAGGCTATATTAATAAGCTTTGTTAAGCTTAATGCAGCACTAAGACTTTTGAGACAACTTCATATTTTTGTCAATTCCCTATATATTTTGAAGTCTGACTTTTACCAGTGCTATTTTATGGAATTATTTTTTCTGACCCAACTAGTTCCTTTCTGAATCTATCTTCATTGATTTTTTTATGTAAAAGTTTGTTTTAAAAATTCATCTAGCCATAATTTTGTTTTATTTGTAATGATTTCTAGCCTTTATAAAGGGAAGAATTTTTTCCCCAGTCATAGTTGCAAAATACCCTTGGTCTTGTTTTAGTCAGGTTATTGTTTGTATAGAATGACCTTTGAAAATCAGTGGAGTATCGTATCAGTATTGAGTTTATTGTCACATGTAGTGTAAAATCCAACTTATCCCAATGTTTTCTATTTTTCCCAGGAGTTCTTAATTCATGTTCATGGGTTTATTACAAATACAATTGGTTGGCTAATATTTTATTTTATTCTTTAAGTGGTTAGTGATTCCCCTTTGTCTTTCTTTCCCCTACATTATTTTATTTATTAATTTTTAGAATATTTTCCCAGGGTTACATAGTTTATGTTCTCTCCCTCCCTTTTTATTTCCCACCTCACAGAGCTGACAAGCAATTCCACTGGTTTATACATGTCTTATTACTCCATATTATTTCCATAATATTCATAGTTGTAATAGAGCAATCTTTTGAAAACCACAACCCCAAATCATATACCCATATAACCACGTGATAAATCATATTTTTCTTCTGTGTTTCTACTCTCATAGTTCTTTCTCTAGTTGTGGACAGTGTCCTTTTTCATAAGTTCCATGGGACTGGATTGTTGGCTAATATTTTAGACTGCTATTTCTTACTTATATGGTCAATTACACAAACTACTTTTTTCTGTTTTATTTTTTTAAACAGCATCAAGTAAAATAATATTGATGACTATTTAGTTATACAAAAGTTGAGTCTGGATCACGCTATGCCTTTTTCATTCATATTTTTTCTCATTATTCCCCTTAAAAGTCTAGAAATGTAATTATTCTAAATGAATTTCGTTAGTTTTATCTTCTTATATAAAACATCCCCTGAGTAATGCAGAATACTATAGATGGACATATCACTAAATTGGTAAGCTCTCTTTAAAATTATATTTACCTCTTTGACATATCTTCAATTATTTTTCTCCCTTTTTTTCAGTAAAGGGTGTTTTTTGGTCACATTCCTGTGAAATTAGCAGGTATACTAGTAGCTTAACTACTAAGTATTTCAGATATTTATTAGCTGAACAGAATTCAATTTATTATCATTTCTTTATGGCTTTTGTTAGTATTTTAGGACACAATATAAGGTGTGGATTTTAAAATTCATTATTAAATATCTCAAGGTTTTTTCCTTTTTTAAAAATTAACTATAACATCAACTAGCACTCTGGTAGAATAACTTCCTGTATTTAGACTTTTCAAAGATGATTCTTGATTGTGGAATAGTTTTCATAATCAAGAATTGTCTCTGAAAAGCATTGTATAGATTTTCTTCTCAGGATAGAGCAGAACTTGACCTTTATTTTATCCTTGGAAATATATATTCATATAGAAAAAAGAAAAACTGGATTACAGTAACACATATTTTAGCTTGAGACTTCCAAATGTTGAATTGTCTCATAATATATTAAACCATGAGCAGCGGTTTGGCTTCCTAATCATGGAAGAATAAATGCAATAACAAAACAAAATCAAAGAAACTTTTTACCTCCAATGTATTTTATTTGATAAATCAATGTTTTATATTGTTTTATCAAATATAATTCATATTAAATATATGTTTTTCCTTTTTAATTAAATATAATGTTTCTTGGATATGTGCCACAAGTCCACAATACCTGTAATAAAATCTATGTAATGCAATATTGTCTTGCATATCGTAATAAAACAAGGCACAGTCAAATTATTTTGGCAGTTTGATCATAAAATGGTTATTAAAAAAACAACAACACAAAAAAACTCAATTTGTTCTCATTCAAAATAAATGTTGCATAAAGAATATATATTATCCTTAGGGCGTACTAAAACAATAGTAACAGAATAGGAGGTGCATAATCACAGTTGAATCAGAATTCATGCTATTAAAGAAATCAGACTTTAGCCTAAGGAGTAGAGAAATTGAAATGAATAGTCTTAAAAAGTATTCCCTTGAGTAGAGTTGCAGGCTATCTAGGGAAATGAATATATACACTACATGCTCCTTGGTTCTTTAAATTCAATTTATGGCTTTAGCTATACATCAGGGTAAATTTTCTCTTAAAAAAAATCGAACAGTCCTAGTTTTGGCTATTTGACTATTTTTTTTAATTATCCCAAATCGTTGTTGTAGAACATTACATTTGAAGTCAGGAAGACCTAGGTTCAATTCCTGACTCCGACAAGACATTGGAAAACTAGTCTGTAAAATAACAAGCAGTACTCTATGATTTCAGTTCCGTTGGCATAGTCAAGAGAGTACAGATCTCAAGACCAGACAGACCTGAATTTGAATCCTTTCTGAAAAACCACCTAGTGGTGTGACCTTGGGTAAGTTACTAAACCTCTCTCAGCCTCAGTTTCCTCATTTGTTAAATGGAGAAAAAAACTGAATCTGCCTCCCAGGTTCTAGCAAGGATCAGTAAAAACAATATGTATAAAGCACTTTGCAAACATTAAAGAACTATTTATATACTAGCTATTATTATGTTTGTATTATAATTCTATCATTCTATGCTTTGTAACATGAAAATTAATTCATTTTTCTGAACATTGGAGCTTCAGATGTCACTAAAAGGAAAGTTACAATCACTTTTTTTTCATTATTGTGGATTGATGTGTAGTTATAGATTATCTTAAGCAAAATATAGTTGTAACTCAGTTTTGCTGAACACATTCCCAAGCATGTTAAAAAAGGCATTTCACAATAAAAACAAACACCATACATACATACATTCTTCATATGGGTCACCATCTGCCTGGTTTTCCCCCTAGAATATTTACATGGCTTCATAGTCCTCTTATAAGACTTGAAGTGCTTTGTGCCCCCAAATTTAATCTCTTATCACCCAGCACAAAAATGGATTTCCTCACAGAAAGAGGAGAAATAAAGGGTTCTAGAGGGTATAGATTCAATTGCCAAAAAAAAAATTCCGAAAAGAATGATGATTCCAGAAATTTGAGATATATTAATTTATTTGTTTATCCAATATTGTTTTTTTTAAAACCCTTGTACTTCGGTGTATTGTCTCATAGGTGGAAGATTGGTAAGGGTGGGCAATGGGGGTCAAGTGACTTGCCCAGGGTCACACAGCTGGGAAGTGGCTGAGGCCGGGTTTGAACCTAGGACCTCCTGTCTCTAGGCCTGACTTTCACTCCACTGAGCTACCCAGCTGCCCTATCCAATATTGTTGAGTGTATTATTTATTTTGATTGTTTATTATTCAAAGAGAACCAAAATGTTATCATTGGTGATATCTCTTGACTATTTATCATCTTTCAAGCTCTGTGTGCCTACCTATGTTTCTATTTACTCAATGTATATAAGATATATTTTATTCATAGTTTATAGGTATGAATATAGATGTTTTTCATTTGTATACAAGACAACTAGGTCGCATAGTGGACAGAATTCCAGGGCTGGAGTCAGGAAGATCTGACTTCAAATCTGACCTCATACACTTACTTAAGTGAGTCTGGGAAAGTCATTTAACGCTGCTTGCTTCGATTTCCTCATCTATAAAATGAGGTGGAGAATGAAATGGTAAATTACTATAGTATCTTTGCCAAGAAAAAACTAAATGGAGTCATGAGGAGTAGGACCTGTCTTAAATGACTGAACAACAAAAATAAAGGTTTGTATACACACATATAGGTGGAGATGAGATGCTGAAACTCCCTCTCCCATTGCAAGTTAGTACCATCTCTAAAATTATCTTAAAGTCTTAAAGATTGTCTGGAGCACTGGGAAGTTAAATTATCTACCTAGGGTCATAGCCAGAATGAATCCAGGGCAGAATTTGAATCCAGGTGTTTTTGGTTTTATGGCCAATTCTCCATCCACCAACAGCAGATAAAAAGATGGCCTCAGAATCAGGAAGACCTAGGTTCAAATTTCACTTTAGGATGGGTTACGCTAAGCAAATTACTCAGCATCTTTGTGCCCCAGAAAATCTTAGGACTATGTCTAAGACTTAAAGTCATAGAGAAATGGTCATCGGCAATGTTAGAGGATAATTAGAAGAATTTCCTCATGGAGAAATTGTAGAGTAAGGAAATCACAAGATAAGTTGTGACCTCTTGCCTCTCCCAAGCATTTTTATTATGGCTCTAGGCACTAAGGATACGAAAATGAATTATACACAATCTCTGCCATCATAAGTGCACTTTTTTTTATGAAAAAATATGGAATCAGAATCCAACAAAAGCAATCACTTATTTCCTTCAGCAAAGAACCATATTATTAAGGAAGCCACTTTATTTTTATTTTATTACCACTGAGGTTTTTTAAAGTCATATTCCAATTGTATTTTCTAAAATAGTTTTTTAGAATGTGTCTTTGAAATGCTTTCATTTAAATTGGGACATAACCATTAGACTATCTAAAATAAGTCATAAAATTCCGATAAAATAATTTAAAATAAAATTTCCAAAATAACACAAAAGTTATTATAAACTCTATTAACTACTAGGATTCTATATGACACTCATCTCTTGTTATAGTGGGTTATATGTAAAACATATTCCTTAGTATGTTAATCTATCAATCTGACCAATTACATTATAATGCTTTGTAACAATTTCTGTACCTAGATTTTTCTGATTATTAAACATGAATGCTAATACTAACAATTCTAAGATGACCCAAAAAACATTTATGATAAACAGCTGCCTATCGAAGAGCAATTTAAACTGCCGAAGTGACACATAAAAGGTGAAATATCGTCAAATCTTTGTTATGCCACCCTCCTTTGATAACCTTTACAATGTCAACATTCTGATTTTTCTGATACATTACTCTACTAATTGCAGTGTTGTAAAATGAAGACATTAATATGTGATTTAATGTAAAACTTTCAGGAAAAGTGCATTTTAAAAGGTCACTGAGGTATTCATAAAGTATAGCCTCAACATACTAGATGAAAAGGTGAAGCCCACTGCTAAGCCATGTCTTTGCTTTACTTTAAGCTGCAGAAACTGTTTCATTACAGTTGTCTGAGGCGTAAAAATTAAGATATTTCCTCTAAAATATAAGTGGATGTTAGAAAAATAATTTAAAAGAATTTTTTAAACAAATACTTTGAACAAATGTATTATCACTTTGAGATTTTTTTCAACATTTAATGAGCACCTCCTAGGAGGTGCTAAGTTAAGCAGTGGGAAGATAAGAAATAAACAGGTAGCAGCCTTGCCCTCATGGGGCTCTAAGACTAGTAAGAGAGCTCTAATACAGATAAATAGGTTACAAGATAAAGTTTGAGAGATCCCAACAGAGTGCTCTAGGAATATTCAAGAAGGGAGAATGCACTTTTAGCAGGAGCCATCACAGTATCAAGAGATCAGTTAGAAGGCCTCTCAGGGGCTGTCCAGTCCAACTGGTGCCTGAATAAGGAGCTGCTCTACAACCCCTCCCATGAGTGCCTATCCAGCCATAGCCTGAAGGCATCTAGGGATGGAGAGCTCACACTATCAGGAGAATCTCATTCCACTTTTGCAAAATTTTGTTAGGAAGCACAGAAATTCAAAAAGAAATCCACCTGAGAACCACAACCCTACTCACTCAGTTTGAGGCATCAGAGAGAGTTCTGATTCTTTCTACTTTCTACTTCAAAGGCGATCTACTTTGCAAGCAGCAGAGGACTCTATACAAATAGCAACCCACAAAGTCCAGCTTCTCTTGGTTTTGATCTACTGACTGCCAAAACTTCCAGAATGTGAAAAGATTCTGCAAGTCCTCAAGGCAAAACCAAAGGAGTTGTAGTTCCCAACGTGGCACTGGATACAAGTCTTTTGGTCTATTTGTCTGTCTCTGTCTTTTTCCCTTTATCTCTGTCTTTCTTCTCCTCCTTTCTGGGGTAAATTGATCTGGAAAAATATGTAAGTATACTTCTACCACTAATAACTATAAGCTCCTGAGCCCCCATTTAACAATTCCTGAGCATATCATCAAACATAACAATATTAATCATTAATCAGAAACATTTACTAAATAGAAAGCTTAGCAAGAATGATGAGAACATCTACCCATACTACTGAGACCTACTTTCTAAACAAGGCATACAGTATCCTTGGGGGAGAGTGGGCACAAACTTAAAGGGCCACAATATGCTAGTATATAAATGCTGGATGTGTGTGGCTAAGGCAACTCAGAACTCTGGAAGGTGGCCACTGATATGCTTTGGCTCCCTCAGATAAAACTTGTACCAAGAATTCACTGATGGATAGGGAATGCTCCTCTTTTGTGACAGTCACCTTTTCTTCTGTTAGGCAGGGTTACTTTTCTATTGGCTAGGACTCTTCTTGGCTTCTCCTTTTCTGTGACTATCCTCTGTTTCCTGGATAAAGTCTCTTCTCTTCTAGATCTATCTTTTTAGTTGTTCTTTTCTTTCGGGCTACTGAAGGAGAGTTAATCGCTGTCAACAAAACAGAAACTCTAACTCTAGGATTAGCCGAACTTTTCCAGGTCTGCTCTCATTGGCTCGGCTTTGAGTTCTTTCCAACTCCTAGATAAGAAGTGGCATTCTAAAATCTAAGATTCACTCTCACACCCAATTGGAAGTCTTCTCTGAGCCCCAAGATTGGCTTAGGGCTCAGTAGCAAGTAACAAATCATTTTCTTCTACCAGTTAGCTTCTCCATGTAGCAGACAGCAATAGGGTCCTGGGGTTTATTCCCAAACTTGACCAAAGATCACTCCTAGGCTCAGTTCTCATTAATCTCAAAGTCTTCATATTTGTCATATCCAAATTAGATGCTAGGAGATAAGACATTTTGACCATCTTTACCCTGAGTATATTTTCTCTGTAGACTTTTTTCTTAGTGTTTCACTCAAATTTTTGCTATTTCTCTATCCTTTCTATTAATACAATGATAAAAATCAGAAAGGGATACTACCTTATATCACTTTACATGATTCACTCCCTTTTATCCAGTGATATAGACATAGACATATACACTTCAGAGAGGTCACAGATAGAAAATTAATATTCTATAAATAATAAATAAAATAAATAAAAATCAAGATAATCATAACAACATAAGTACTATGTTAGGGTCAAACTATGTACACTTCTAAAAGGAAGATCTAAGCTGGTCTTGTTGCTGCTTTCTTGGAGGCATTGAGTGCTGTGTTATTGCTGGATTTCAAGGAAAGCTCAGGTTGGGGACTACAAAATTCACTGCTCCAAGAAAGGTTTCCTCCAGGACAAGTCTGATTTTTGTCTCCCATCCCCCCTCAACTGAGCTCTGTAAGTTCCTGACCTAGTTTTGGGTCTGAGTAACAGTAGCTGGTTAATTGACACAGACAATATCAGGCAGCTGGGAAGTTTTATTAGTTCAGATTGAGAAAACTGCATGATCCCCTTTATTTGAGGGCTGCTACCCTTGTTATACCTCTGCAGGCTTCATACTAAGCTTGAAGCTGAAATGAGAGTTTAGCTCTGCTCCTCAAATCATAATCACATTCCTACTGTTTGCTTCTGAATTTGCTCCTTTTAGACTGGAACTAGGCACACAGTTCCTTACCTCAGAATGCTACCAGTTCATGATCTCTTGTGCAATCCACCCGGGATCTATGATCTCAAACTGGGAAGTAGATGACAAAACTTCTAGTTGGGATTTATTTCCTGTCCCAGTAGGAGTCTGAAACCCCCCTCTTGCCTATTGTATATCCTCTCCTTTAGTTTTTTGAGTGTTCTGCAAGCAGTTTGTTTTTGACCAAATCCCAGCTCCAGTGACCACAGACCTCTCTCTGTCTACCTATGCTGACCTGGTCTGGATAAAAAAGTCACTGTAACTTTTTTTCTGAATTTCCCCATCAGAATTAAGATCCAGTGTATTTGGTAGATTAGAGGTTTGTTTTGTTGTGTTGTGTTGTGCTTTTTTTTTTGTGGGGAAGGAGCTGAGCTATACTGCTTCTTGCTATCTTAGTTCCATTTCAAAATATATATAATTTAATTTATATTATAAAATATATTGTATTATAAAATAAAACTAATTTATTAATTTGGAACACTATTCATGCAAACATGCACACACATTTATAAAACATCTAGAAATACATATATGTATATATAGAAAACATTTCTTAAGTTCTCATGCTCTTGATATGTAACAAAAAAAAATCTCTCACTTGACCCAACAATTAGCTTTCATTTATTGGCACTAATACAAGAAAGCAACAAAATGTAGATAATGTAAAATTCTTTGTATTTTACATTACATACATTTGTTTGATGTTCAGATAATTTATAGCATAGTATCCCATCAGATATTAAATATGGTTAAGGGAAGGGTCAACTTAATGGAAATGTCTCAATTATAAGAAGGATGCCAGTCCTAGAGATAAAAACATTTTCTTATATTTCCTTTCTGTCCCTAACAGTGCCTGGAACAGTATACCTGGAGTGTGCTCAATAAATATTTATTGGGTACAGGAATGAATGAACAGAAATAAGGTTTGTTTTTTTTATAAGAACAAAACAACTTGAATAACACTAATTTAACCTCTATTTAGTAAAGGTCTTACAGAGATTTGCTTCAATGAATAGATAAGAAAAGATAGTAAAACACACACACACACACACACAACTGTTTGTATGGAAAAGTACTTTTCTGGGCCTAAAAACAAATTTGTTCTTTTTCCTTTCTTTTTCTTTTTTTTTAAATCCTTACCTTCCATCTTAGAATCAATACTATGTATTGGTTACAAGGCAGAAGAGTGGTAAGGGCTGGGCAATGGGGGTTAAGTGACTTGCCCAGGGTCACGCAACTGTGAAGTGTCTGAGGCCAGATTTGAACCCAGTTATCTCATGTTTCAGGGCCTGGATCTCAATCCACTGAGTTACCTAGCAGCCCCCCTCCCACCCCACCCAAAATGTGTTCTTTTAAATACTTGTGAGTTTTTCTGGTAATCTTCCTACAATGCAGAATACACCTAGTATACCACAAATAATGATAATATAGCATGAATAAAGTGATCCTAGTCAGTAATCAAATAATTTAATAGCTTTAATAAGCTGGCAAAACTTAAAAGTACACTGTATATATGTACACACACATAAAACATCTAGAAGTAAACATTCTCAAGCCTTATTCTTCTTGATCTTTATTTTAGCATCTTTAACTTCCTCTTTCTTAACACAGCATCCTCCAATGCAAATGATTTTTCTGAAAAATTAGGATGTTAGGCTTTATGACGTTCAAGATTCCAACCATATTTAAATTCTGTGCTCCTGACTCCAAGGTTTGCTTCTCCAACCTTGACCTTCTTCCTTAGCTCCAGAACCCTACTTCAGTGTTTCCTGTATCTTTCTAAATGTTGGAAATTAAAGTTCACTATGTCTGAAAATGAATTCATTATATTTCCATCAAAATCTGTTCCTCCTTATGACTTCTCTATTTTACCAATGCTCCCACTATTCTCATATGAATCAAATGTTCAAAACTGTTATCTTTGACTCCTCCATCTCCCTCTTCCTCTGCATTAAATTAGATGCTGTTTTCCTTCCACCTACCTTTTCTACCATAGCTCTTACATTTATCTACTTGTTTCCATTCTCATTAACATTTCAACCTAGTCTAAAAGTCCATTACTTCTACTCTGGACTGCTTCAATAGCCTTTTAACTAATTTCCCACCTTGATCTGTCTCCTTGACAGAAATATAATAATCATCATAATAATATTAACCTCCCAGATACAAAGACATAATAATTTCATTTCACAGCTCAGAAATCTTCAGTGGCTCCCTACCGCCTATTCTATGAATTCCAAAATTTATAAATTGCCATTAAAAGCTATCTACAATCTGTTCTCAACTTACCTTTCAGATATATATCAAACAACTTATTATTATATTCTGCACACAAGATTAATCATGGTTCCAAGTTTGTATTTTTTTTTTGTCTCCACACCTATGACCTTGCTGTCCCTTATGATTAAAATACCGTCTCCCACTTCATACTTTGAGAACATTTCAAGAATCAGATCTTATCCCTTTTACCTGAAACTTCTCCCGTTCTCCTACCACGCCATTCATGATCTTTCTCCTTAAGAGTCTCAACAAATTTTGTACCACTATTTTGTACTAATCCCATTTCATAACTTATTTGTGCACATTTTTCTCCTTATATATGATCCAAAGCTATCTCTCTCTCTGTCTCTGTTTGTCTGTCTCTCACCATTGAATCTATCATCTATATATTTCTCTCTCCTACCAGTATTTTACACATAGTAAGTCCTCAGCAATGGAGTAAACGCCATGGTAGAGCTGTCTTGGATGTGTCTTAGGAAGAGTATGACTTCTTCTACAAGATCAACCCTAGAATTCCATTAACCGTTGCTAGAGTATGATGCTTTAGCATCATAAAATTAGTATTCTGTGTTAATATTAATAACATTGCACTATGAAAGGTAGAGCGGGTCTTATGTGCATCTGTTCATTTCATTGTTTTTGCATCACATTCATTCCCAGTCCTCATCAAAAGCTGGCAGTTTCTGAAGAGATGATAAATTAGTGGCAAAAAAGACTTAATTTTTAGTAATATAAAAACATGACTAAAGTCATTATTTGTTGAGGTGTTAGTATTTACCTAAACAAAGAGGAGAATCTTCAATGAGATCAATATCAAAGGAGATAATATTCTAAAGTACTAAAGCACACAAAGAACGTATTTAATAAATGCTTACTTCCTAGCCTTATTTGTCCCACTAGCAATGATATCAAATAAGACTAAAATACTAATCAAATCATAATAGTCAAGGGTGACAATTAGGAACTGCAGTATTTTAATCTAAGCTATAATTTGAAGAGTTATATTGGTCTTTTAATGGACAAAAGAAATTATATACTCTTGGTAGGAAAAAATCAAAACAAAACTTGACCATTTAAAAGCAATTGATTCACACCATTTTTGTTTTTAACTTTATGTTACCTTCTAAATGATGGACCTTGGTCCATCAAAACCACAGTGTAAAGATAATGCTTTCAAAGCAAAACTGGAGAAAGCTACTGCAGATTCAGGCAATTTCTGCAATGCCCTCATGCTAACTACATACTTTCTTTTCAATTAAAGAATGAAAACTATACATAAGCTTCTTGTCTGCAGCTTTAAAGAAACCTATTATGTAAAGCTTATATTCATTTTTAGAAAAGAAAATGTAGTCACAAAGGGTGACTTTTCCACACAGTGGAGCTACTCCAGAGATTAAGAACTAAAGCTGCTACAATTACTTGTATATTCCCATCCCTTATGAGGGCTGGGCTGCTGTCAACCATATTTTGAAGACAAATCATTAACCAAGCATTCCTCCACATTTGTTCCTTTCTGGTGAACCTCTTGGTCAAAAGTGTAGGGTAGCACAATTCCTTATTTCCTAAAAACATAAGTAGGTGATATATAGGGAATTGTAGTGGTTGTTAACTTGGTCTAATCAAGTCTATAGAAGCTCACTAATAGAAAGCCAAATAAACAAACAAAAAGAATGAATTACATAGAAGTCTATTTTTATCACCTATTCTCATCGTTTTTATATTATCAATATTTGAAAAATATTTTCAGAAAGGAGATGAGGAACATGTCAATCAATCACGATATTGTTTTTATGTTTGTCAATAGAAATACTTGGCAACTTTTTAAAGCATGGTGACTAGGTTGGGAAGGATACAAGGTAACTATCTAACTGTGTTACAGGTTTTAGTGAAGACAAGAGTTTTCTAAATATGAGACCTCATATAATCATATTCCTAAATGAACACTATACACCATAACAGATAATCATAATAATCTAACACTTAACTGAAGTGTATATATATATGTGTGTATATATATAATGCATTTATATTATTATATACACAGAAGGAAATGGCAAACCAGCCCAATTTTTCTGTCACCACCCCCATGGTCAAGAGTCATACAAGATGGAAAGAAATATATATATATATGTGTGTGTAAAAATATATATGTGTATAAATACCTTTTTTCACCTAAACTTATGAATTCATTATTAAACAAACTCCTTCTTGAGGGACTGCTATCTATTGATGCTTATTATCACTTCTTCTATATTATACAATTTTAGAGAGTAGCAGTATATGCAATTTTAAAATAAATTTTAAGCAATTACTGTTTATGACCCAGGACTTGCTTGGGATTAGCAAATTATTTACTGACCAGTCTGATTATACTACAGGGGAAGGACTCATTCATTAGTACTATGTTTGTTGAATGATTTATTCATTTTGAGTTCTAAATGAAATAAACTCACATTCAGAAAATATCCAATTTATCAAGGATGTAAATTTAATATAAATTTAATATAAATTTAACTAGATAAATGTTTAACAGATTATAAAATCATTTTAGAGTGTATTTATGCCCAACAAAATTTAATTTGACCTGAAACATAAAGAATCTGCCCCATCTACAAAAATGTGATAGATTTTATTTCCATACCTTTTTCTATAACTGTATATCATATAACCTTCCATCTGGAATTGTGGCAATGCCAAATCAAGGCATTTTTAATACTGTCAATCTGCACCCAGTATAGGAATAAATGCTAGCATCTCTTGACTCCATGCTAATTTCTTCTAACAGATCCCTGTTCAATTAGAGTCAGTCTCCCACAAACTCGAGTCATCATTAAATCTCTTTAACTAGAGCTAGGAGACAACCCTACTGCACTGAAACTCCCAAACACTTTTCATCGCTTGTCTTTCTTTTGGGTAGAGATCCATTTGGCCATAGACCTACATGAGAAGGACTAATTATAAGACTAACATAAAGAATTGTGAACTCTTTTGTTATTATAAGTTAGCATTTAGAAAAGGACATAGCTATTTCAGTGAAGTCCATGGCTCATTACTACTTATATCTATATTAGATTAATTTTTATTTTAACTTGAAATAGACTTCATGCCCAGGGTAGGAAATGACTACTAATTCAGAATTAAATGGGGTGAGAGAAAAGCTATGCAAAAAAAACAACAACAACAACAAAAAAAAAACAGACCAGATTCCTCAGGCAATGGCAAAGTATTAATTAAATTTACTCTTGACATTTTCTGTGGAAGTCTGCATATTGCATCACAAGAACAAGGCTGGTTGCCAATTAGAGGCATTTTTTTTAAAACAAATGATGAATGGGCCCAAAATGATTATTGAATTTGAGTCAAGTTTTGGTCCCTATTAAAATGATTTTGCCAAAAAATTGATGTTTGATGACCTAATTATATCATTCTTTAATAAAACAGTTCTTTATTCTCTAATATAATTACTATTACTACTGACATTGCCATTAACCACTATTACTATCTATATACATGTTATCTAGCATGTCACTGGCAAATATTACAAATTGATCTTTAGTTTTAACTTTAGAATAAAGAAGAAAAGGCATGGGTCTACTTAATGATAATGTCTTTTCTCCTTGACCAACTCAAAGACAAAACACAGGAAAAGAGTAAAGCCAAAAGGATTCCATAGCATATAAGGGACACATTTCATATGCATTTTGTAGCATTTAAACATCCAAAAACACAATGCCATATCAAAATTTAAGATCTTTCCTTAGAAGCTTTTAAGTATTAGACAACTTTCTTTGGGTATCATGAAGCTAGGAAATGGGGTCAATGTTGTGAATGCAAAGAGGCATCACATATGGTCTGTATCTGCAGAGGAATTTTAATAGTCCAGTGCTAAAGCTGAGTCAATCAAAAGATAGCCAATGCTGTTATGTATTGTCCTTTAAGTATGAAATGACTGTCCTAGAGGCCAAGCACTGTAGGTATTCAAAGAGATAAATGTGAGCTAAGAAAGTCTGGGCAAGCTTCACAGAGGAGGTTAGCCTTGAGAATGGTCTCAAAGTAAGTATGCTGGGCACTGTGGTAAGCACTGGCTACAAAACAAACAAACAAACAAACAAATAAGTAAATGAATAAACAAACAAACAAATAAATAGGGAAAAGGGGAAAAATAGTCCCTGCCCTTAAGGAGTTCACTTTTTTTTATTAATATTCATTTTTAATGTTTACATACTTTATGCCCCTACTTTCCCCTTCACCCCCCCCTCCCCCCACCCATGGCCAACGCACATTTCCACTGGTTGTAACAAGTGTCCTTGTTCAGGGTCTATTTCCCATTCATGTCCTCCTCAGTCCATGCATTCAAGCAATTGTTTATCTTATATGTTTCCTCTCCTGCAGTCCTTCCTCTGAATGTGGGTAGCATCTTTACCATAAATCCCTCAGAGCTGTCTTGTGTCATTGCAGTGCTGCTGGTGCAGGAGCCCATTACATTTGATTTTACCATAGTATATCAGTCTCTGTGTACAATGTTCTTCTGGCTCTGCTCCTTTCGCTCTGCATCACTTCCTGGAGGTCTCTCCAATTTGCATGGAATTCCTCCAGTTTATTATTCCTTTTAGCACAATAGTATTCCATCACCCGCATATACCACAATTTGTTCAGCCATTCCCCAATTGAAGGACATCCCCTCATTTTCCAGTTTTTTGCCACTACAAAAAGCGCAGCTAAAAATTTTTTCATACAAGTCTGTTTATCTATGATCTCTTTGGGGTACAAACCCAGCAATGGTATGGCTGGATCAAAGGGCAGGCAGTCTTTTATAGCCCTTTGGGCACAGTTCCAAATTACCAGCCAGAATGGCCGGATCATTTCACAACTCCACCAGCAATGCATCAATGTCCCGATTTTACCACATCCCCTCCAACATTCATTACTCTCCCCTTCTTTCATTTTAGCCAATCTGCTAGGTGTGAGGTGATACCTCAGAGTTGTTTTGATTTG
>NC_058135.1:47318738-47352985 GCF_016433145.1 Gracilinanus agilis
CAGCTTCTAGTCTTATTTATTAATTCAATAGTTCTTTTACTTTCGATTTTATTAATTTCTCCCTTAATTTTTAGTATTTCTAATTAATTTTCATCTGGGGGTTTTTTATTTGCTCACTTTCTAATTTTTTGAGTTGCATGCCCAATTCATTAATCTCTGCCCTCCTTAATTTGTTAATATATGCACTCAGGGATATAAATTTCCCCCTGAGTACTGCCTTGGCTACATCCCACAGAGTTTGGTAGGATGTCTCATCATTGTCATTCTCTTCAATGAAATTGTTGATTGTTTCTATGATTTCTTCTTTGACAAATTGGTTTTGGAGAATCATATTGTTTAATTTCCAACTGGTTTTTAATTTGCCTGTCCAGGTGCCCTTACTGATTATTATTTTTATTGCATTATGATCTGAGAAGGTTACATTTATTATATCTGCTCTTTTGCATTTGTTTGCCATGATTCTATGCCCTATAACATGGTCAATCTTTGTGAATGTGCCATGTGTAGCTGAAAAGAAGGTGTATTCCTTTTTTGTCCCTATTTATTTTTCTCCACATATCAATTAAATCTAATTTTTCTAGGATTTCATTCATCTCTCTTACCTCTTTCTTATTTATTTTTTGGTTTGATTTATCTAGATCTGAAAGAGGAATATTTAGATCTCCCACTAGTATGGTTTTACTATCTATTTCCTTCTTGAGCTCTGCCAGTTTCTCCTTTATGAATTTGGATGCTATACCACTTGGTGCATATATATTGAGCAGTGTTATTTCCTCATTGTTTATACTGCCTTTAATCAGGATGTAATGACCTTCCCTGTCTTTTTTAATCATATCTATTTTTACTTTGGCTTTGTCAGAGATCATAATAGCCACTCCTGCCTTCTTTTTCTCATTTGATGCCCAAAAGATTTTGCTCATACCCTTAACCTTGAACTTGTGTGTGTCTACCCGCCTCATATGTGTTTCTTGTAGACAACCTATGGTAGGATTTTGGTTTCTGATCCACTCTGCTATTTGCTCCCGTTTTATGAGTGAGTTCATCCCGTTCACATTCAGAGTTACAATTGTTAGTTGTGTATTCACTGACATTTTTTGTATCCTCCCCTAGACCCACTCCTTCTTATTGCACTATTTTCTTTTACACCAGTGGTTTGCTTTGAGCAAGTATCCCTTATCCCCTCCCTTGATTGACTTCCCTTTCTGCCCCCTCCCTTGTTGTTCACCTCTTTGTTTTTTTTTTTAAAGACCAAATGAATTCCCTCCCCCTTTTTCTCCCCTCCCTTTTTTGGCCTCCCCACTCCCCTGTTCCCTTTGGTTTATCCCTTCTGACTTTCTCCGTAGGGTTAGATAGAATTTTTTATCCGGATGGATAATAAAGCTACTCTTCCTTCTCTGGGTTGATTACACTGAGAGTAAGGTTTGATTATGCTCTCTTCCTCTCCTTCTTATGATATTATTCAACCCCTCCCCTTCCCATGCCCTCTTTGTGTGTAATAGAATATCTTATTTTTCTTATTTACTCGGATTTTTCTTGGTGTCCCCTACTATTCCCCCCTCTTTCCCACCCCCCATGACTTCTTAGACCATTTAGTATCCTGTCCTCTCCCTATGAATTATTCTTCTGGTTGCTATAATAGTGAATATTATAATAGTGTATAGAGTTCACTACAGAGAATTATACATAGCATTTCTCCACCTAGTAATACAGATAATTAGATCTTATTTATGCCCTTAAAGAGTCAAGCTTAAAAGACTATGAGTTTTCTTTCTTTTCCCTCTGTTTCTTATTTACCTTTTCATCTTTCTCTTGATGTTTGTGGTTGAGTGTCAAACTTTCCATTTAGTCCCGGTCTCTTTTGTGCAAAAACTTCGAATTCTTCAATTTTGTTGAATGCCCATACTTTCCCCTGAAAGTATATAGTCAGTTTCGCTGGGTAGTTGATTTGTGGCTGAAGGCCCAGCTCTCTTGCCTTTCTGAATATTGTATTCCAAGCCTTGCGGTCTTTTAGCGTTGAGGCTGCCACATCCTGTGTGATCCTTATTGGTGCTCCTTGATATTTGAATTGTCTCTTTCTGGCTTCTTGTAAGATTTTTTCTTTAACTTGAAAGCTCTTCAATTTCGCTATTATATTTCTGGGTGTTGACTTTTCTGGGTCCAGTGTAGAGGGTGTTCTATGGATCCTTTCAATGTCTATATTGCCCTCTTGTTTTGCTGAATAATTTCTTTAAGTATGGAGTCCAAGTTTCTATTAATTTCTGCCTTTTCTGGAAGACCAATGATTCTCAAGTTGTCTCTTCTAGACTGGTTTTCTTGGTCTGTCACTCTCTCATTGAGATATTTCATGTTTCCTTCTATTTTATCAGTCTTTTGACTTTGTTTTATTTGTTCTTGTTGTCTTGAGAGATCATTGGTTTCTAAATGTTCGATTCTAGGCTTTAATGTTTTGGTTTTCGGCTTTAATGTTTTGGTTTTCGGCTATAATTTTTTGGTTTTCCTTTTCATTCTGGTCATTTTTGTTCTTCAGTTGACTTGTCTCACTTTCCAAATGCGAAATTCTAACTTTTAAACTGTTATTTTCTTGCCAGATTTCTTCTATCTTCCTCAGCATTTCATTTTTAAACTCTTCCATAGCTTGTGACCAGCTTTCATTTTTTGGGGGAGGTTTGGATTTTTGTTTTCCCTCCTCTGTTGTCTGGATTTTCTCTGTGTAGAAGTTGTCCAGTGTTCCAGAGTTTCTCTTGATAGTCTTTTTCTTCTGGACATCCTTATTGCTGGCCATTGTTGGCCCCGCCCCTTTTCTGCTTTGTCTTTGCACTCAGGGTCTGCCTGGGCCTTGCAAGCTCCGGGGGGCTCTGGGGTCTCCTTGTCCTCTGGGTCAGGCCTCCTGGTAGTTCCCGGTCTGCCCCTCTGCCCGAAGTTCCTTCGGCAGTCTTTGGGGCTGCTTCCACAGCCGCGTTCCGGTCTGCACCGGTTCCTCACTGGAGGTTCAAGCCTGGGCTGGAGATAGTTATTTAAGCCTAGGGCACTGCCTTTGCCTGTGCAGATGCTCTTAGGGCACTGCCTTCACCCCTGCAGAAGGTAGTGAAAGTCTGTGGGCTGGAGATCTTTATTCGCACCTGAGGGGATGCCTTCAGCGCTTGGGAAAGGCCATGTTTTAGGGGCCTTTGTCCAGGCAGGAGGCGGTGCCTTCACCCACGTGGGCGCCGCCCCCCCCCCAACCTGGGGTCCCTCGTCTTGCTGCACACAGGTACAGGCTCCGGGGCTGCCAGTGATTATCTGGTTGCCCCAGTCCTGTTTTCACACTTGTGCGTTGGCGTGTTGTGCGAGGTGTGCAGTGTGGGGGTGGGGGAGGGGCTTCTTCCTCTCCCGTTTTAGTGAGAGCTGTTTCACCCCTTTATAGCGTGGAAATGCCCCGATTCTGCATACCTTCAATGCTGCGCCCTGTTGTGGGGTTCCTTCGTTCCTCTGGACTCGTTTTTATTTCCCCTTGAGGAGTTCTGTATGCTTCGGTCAGGAGAGATCGAGCAGCTGCTCCCTACTCTGCCGCCATCTTAAACGGAAGCTTTTTTTTTCAGGAGTTCACTTTTTAATGAGGAAGATTAAAACTTTGAAATGAGGCACATAAAGAATGAAGATAGAGAGAAAGATACAATTCTAGGTATGAACAAAAGAAGACTTTGGTCATTTGTGTCTTTTATATGGTTATTGTAATGATTTTCCTAATGATAAACCATTCTTGAACCCTTCCTCTATGACAGAATTGTGCTCTGTTCATTTTCTGACCTTAGAGATTACCTTGCTATTGCTAATTTATTTTTTATCCTTCCCAGTCTGGTGATCAATCTCCTTTTCAGAGAATCATAAAGAAATTAGAATTTCATTACTCTCCTTCCTCAATATCATCCTATTTTCCCCAAGAAGTAGTCTTATCCCAAATTTGTTTTCCTCTTTTCTTCAATATAACTTCAACAACAGCAAAAACTCAACTATTCTCCTTAACTTTCCTTGCTATTAACAACTCATTCTGAATGTTAGCTTTCTTGATTCCCAAAATGTTTATGAAATCTTCCTACAAGATGGTGACATGTTTTTGGAGTTACTTCCATGTCTTTGCTTCCATTTCTTCATCTTTTAAAAATATAAATTGTTTGGGGTGTTTGTGTATGTGTGTGTTTGAATTTTAATTGACTTTTTTAGACAAGTTTCTCTTTTCTTCATCATCAGAATTGTTTTTGTTTATTTCTTCAGACCTTTAGGCTTGAATGGTTCCCATTTCTCCTCTGCTGGTTTTCTCTATAATAATTTTAATTCAGAGGATAACTATATGCTCTTTGAATCTTTTCAAGTCTGCTAGCTCCAAATGTAGTTTATTTAAGACTAATCCTTTCCTCTCATTCTTTTATAATCACATTCTAATTTGAAGAGAGGAGTCCCAATATTTCTACCCCACAAAGCAGTCCATTTCTTGGTGAAAATCAGGTCCAGAAAAGAATTTCATCATATTGGTTCCTCTATTTTATGTAAGATGAATTGTCTAGAAATTATTAACCACTTGATTTTGGGCAGAGAGGCAATTCAGCAAATGTCCAAATAAGGTAAGCACCTTATTACCATTATATATTTCCAGTTTTTATAGTGTTCCAGAACTTCTCATCCATTTAACTCTTTCTGTCCATTGTCTAATATTCTGATGTCAATATTATTTATGTTTGATTTTCTAATTCCCCAAGGAAATGTTTTTTCTGTATGTTTCCCTGATCCCTACATGATTAATAAAATATGTTTATAGGATGTTTTAAACCCTTTCTTGAAGCAGAATTAAATTAGAAACCCTTTAGGTTTCCTTCCAAAATGACATCTATCCATGAACCTGTATTTCCTTCTTTGATCAATGGATTCGTTTTTTCATTTTTTGTAATGGGATTTTTAATTGTTACATTTCCTACTAAAATTTCTGTTGCCATTTCACAGAAATTAAGCTACTTAGTTTTTTCTGACACGTTACTTCTTTGCAGATATTCTTAACTCTCTGAAAAACAGGATTCTAATAGTACTTATATGTAAAAATCTCTGTATTCTTCCAATAATATCAATGCTATCTTCATTTATTTCATATTCCTGCTAGAGTGGTATATACACATACATACAAATACAAACACATGTATACATACACCATATGTATGTGTGCAGACATACACGTAAGGGAAAGGTTAAATGATGTTTGAAAATCCTTCATTATAACAAAGTTCTTTGAAAAAACTCAAACTTGAAAGTATCAGGAAAGTTAAAAGGGTTTCTTAAAAAAGCCATAACCCTGGTTAATTGCTGAGAATTCAAACTGAGAGTGTTATTCAATATGAATAAGGGTCATTAATTGAAAGAATACAGTGGCTAGCTATTGCTAGATTACTAGGCTCTTATGGATTCCTAGTGGGAAGTTGCAGCAGAAATAGCTGTAGGGAATATCAGCAGTGAACATATAATGTGTTATACTGAAATAACAATTTTAGACATATCAGAAGTGGAGGCCTGATGAGATAAGAAGGGCTGGAGCAAAGAACAAGACCATCCTAAATGGAATGCATACCACAAGAGATCAGCATTCATGTATTTTCAAATGCCTATACAATTGAATAATTCTTCATAGGGGTTTTCTTTTCATTAATGGTAACAGTGAGGGTTTCTATATATTTAATACAAGTATGTGGCTACATTATCCTCTCCTTGGAGGATATGATTTATCTTTTACTTTGCATTGCCATCAAATAGCGTAGTGTTTAATAAACATTTGTTGAATTGTCTTCTTTTTTAAATTTTCTTTTTTATTATGTACTTAACAAACATCAATAAACTCCCAATTTTTGAGTTATCTTAAGAAAGGTACTAAGCATTATTGAATAAATTTAGTTGAATAACTTTAACTTCACTATGATGGGTTAAAAATATTTACTCAAGATATCTTTAAGCATTTAATTTTCATTGATGAAAATCTATGGCAGAAAATTTATGTAGATAAAGGCAATGATTTACCATTCAAAAGTAAAAGGATTAGCTTTTGCTGAAGCACAAAATAAATACCCTTTTCATGGGGGGAAGTGGGTTGGAGTGGTCTCTCACATATTCACCAGTAAGAGAAATGTTTTGATTTTGATTATTTGGACTGTAGTTTCTGTCAACTTTAAGAACAATCACCCACACAACTCTCATTTTAAAAATGCCTACCCACAGTCCTTGGTATTACAGTGTCATTGATGAATTATGTGCTTTTCAGGTATTAATTTGGATAATTTGCAAAAAAACAAATGGAATATCCTAATGTTGCTACATAAACCCTTTCAGATGAACAAATACTAGCCATAAGTTATCTTCTGCCAAATATGAAAGGATTCACTAAGAAAGGAATTCCCAGAAATCATTCCAATAAAACCATTAAGAAAATATACCCAGCTGACCATTTATTTTTATGTAAGCCAAAAATCTCAATTAATGTATAGATGTAAGAAGTTTTTTTTTTAAGGTTTTATAATTCTTGGTGTCAAGAGACCTGGATTTTTTGTAAATTAAATTACAACAGTACATTTCTGAAGAACTTAGGAAAAGGAAGAGATGGAGAAAACATGAATTTGCTCAATAAAGAATTAAATGGAGTAACTGTAGAACACACAATGGGAGTTGCCTTGAAGATGACATTTTGGACAGGCAGAGTTGGTAACAGAATTCATATTTGGCTATATGTATTTCCATAATTTATAGAATAAGATAACTAATCATTTAAACTACTTTAAAAATGTATGATTTTGAGAAATTTACTGATTATCCAAAGCTTTTTTCACCTTACTCTTTATAAAAATATTTATACATATTTATGTTTCCATATAAATGTTTATGTAAACTTTTATTTAAACATTAAAAATTATTTCAAAAAGATAAATGCCCAAAATTTTAAGGGAGGATATGGACAAAAGCAGAATCAACATTGTGTACTGGTTCCAAGGCAGAAGAGCCCTTACTGGGATAGGCAACGGAGGTTAAGTGACTTGCCCAGGGTCACACAGCTAGGAAGTGTCTGAGGCCAGGTTTGAACCCAGGACCTCTTATCTCTGGGCCATGCTTTCAATCCACTGAGCCATGTAGCTCAGCTATTATGCCAACTCTGAAATGAAAGGCATGAATGTTTCAAATAAATATGAATATCTAGAACTTTAGCTCTCTTTTTACTTGTGAGGCCCCCAAGCATATATGTGAATATAATGCTTTATTTAGGATTTAGAAGACTGATATTCAAATTCATGCACAGGCAGCCACTGATAATGAAGCATGACTAGAAATGACCTTTCTACCAAAGGAAAAAGAAATGAGCTGATAGAAACAATTAGAATTGCTGATGAATCAATGAGTACAACTTCTGATAACGAATTAATTTTATCAACTCCTGTGTGCATCCTTAATTGGCTGCCTATGATTGGTGAAGATAAAAGATAGTTGAATCACTCCAAGTTAGTGTATTTGACAAAAGGCTCTAGGTCTGTGGTGGTAAACCTATGGCATATGTGTCAGAGGGGGCACTCAGAGTCCTCTCTGTGTGGGCACAAGTGCCATTGCCACAGCACAGAGTTCATTACTAGAAAGTCAGAGGAACACAGGACTGGGCTGCTCCTTTCCCCATTTCCATGCATGCCTGAGGGCATTTCTCACATCACCCATTGCTCTAAAAGGTTCACCATCACTGCTCTAGGTTGTTCTACCTGCTTCAATTTATCCTGGACAGTAACTTATATAAGAATAAAATAGTGCTACTCCTAATAGCTATGGCCACCAGACATAGACTTTAATTTCTTTTTTCTACATTGAAGTTCCCACATATCTCCCTTCCCTAACCTAGAGAAGGCATCATTTGGCTATACATCTATAGATGTATATTGATTATATCTTGCTTGTTTCTATTTATCAATTCTTTCTCTGGAAGTGGACATACACAAGCTATTCTTCAAACAATATATTTGTTGCTATACATAATAAATGTTACATATAATTTATATCTTGGTTCTGCTCATTTCACTCTTCTGTTCTAAACTAAGCTGATTTTCCTTGAGCTACTACCCAGTTTGACCTCCCAGGGATCAAAACAAACAGCTAAGAAATTGGGTGATCAATAAGATCATGAGCCTATGATAACTCCCAATTCTATCTACCTGATCCCATTTCTGAACTTTAATCTCATCAATAACTGACTGAATGTACATTTCAAACTGGATGTCCAAGGGCATCTCAAATTCAACCTATATGTAAGAGAATATTTATCTCTTCTCTCCCCAAAACTTTACCCTCTTCAAAATTTCTCTGTTCCTATTGAGGATGTCACCATCTTTATAGGCCATCCACACAATTTATCAAAATCTATGGGCAGCAGCCAAAGCAATACTCAGGGAGAAATTTCTATCCCTGAGTGCATATATCAACAAATTAGAGAAGGAAGAGATCAATGAATTTGGCATGCAACTTGAAAAACTAGAAAGAGAACAAATTAAAAATCCCTAAATAAAAACTAAATTGGAAATCATAAAAATCAAAGCAGAAATTAATAAAATTAAAAGCAAAAGAATTATTGAACTAATAAATATGACTACGAACTGGTACTTTGAAAAAACAAATAAAATAGATAAAGTACTGGTTAATCTAGGCCATCCACAATTCCTCACTCTCCTTCACTTCTAATGTCCAAATAGTTATCCAATCTTGAAGATTCTATCTTTATCATATCTTTCTCATCCATTCCCTTCTTGCTACTCACATAACATAAGATCTAGTTAAGGTCCTTCACAATACTTCCTTGAACTATTATTAGTTATTCTCCCTACCTCTAATTTCTCCCAACTCCAATCTATCATCTACAAAGTTGCCTAAGTGCTATTCTTAAATCACAGATCAAAAAAATACCAAACAAAAAACAAACAAAAAATTCTTCCCATTTGTCATTTTAACTGCTATTTAATTTAATTTACTTATTTAACAATTTGCTTGAATTTTCCTCTCTGGACTGGTTATACATAGCTCACCTTCATAAACTGTAGTCAGGCTTGTCTCCTTTTTTTCTCATACCGTCCATTCCATTTCTCCTGGCTCTGTGTCTTTCCATAGTCTGTCCCCCATGCTTAGGAAGCATTTCATTCCCCCTTCCACTCTAAAGTGCCTCATTTCCTTTGAAGCTCAGCTTAAGAGCTCTTTCTCACATTAGGCCTTTTCTGATTCCCCAGTCACTAGTGCTACTGCTAACTATTCAAAATTATTTTGTATTTAATTCATCAGTCTTTTGTATTTACTTATTGGTATTTATGCTGTTTCCCCTGTAGAATGAACAGTCCTTAAGGGCAAGGAATACTTTGGTTTTTGTATCTCCACTAACAAGCATGAAGTATAGTAGGTGTTTAAGAAATGCATGCTGATTAAATGATTGCTTGCAAAAGCTATTTTAATATCCTTAGAAGAGAAGGCACAGGTAACCTACCATTTATAAATGAGTTTATATTAAAAAAGTTTACTTGTAAGCACTGTATGCTTTTTCTCATTATAAGAATTTTATAAATGTAACATTATATAGTTTTCAAGTCAGACAAAAAACTCCTCACTTTAGAATATTGGAAAATATGTGTAAAGTGAATTGTAATACCGATGTGCTATATAAACTATCAATAATAATAATGTTATTATTATGACTATAGTATTGCAAAATTCAACTGCTATATATAACAATATTTCTGGGAGAAAAAAAAGGTTTCCAAGTTCTGAACTGAGATGTGAGGTAAACATCTCTACCTGATGCAAGGGAAATTAAGCCATAAGGTTTAAAACTATTTGGGGATCTAGAGATTATCTAGTTCAAGAGTTCTTAACTCTTTTTTTAATAGATACTTTCTGTCAGTCTTGTGAACGAAATCTATGCACCCCTTCAGATAATGTTTTCAAATGTATAAAATAACATGGATAGACTTGAAAAGGAAACCAATTATATTTAAGTAGGTATTAGATTTTTATTTATTTTTTGGGGGGGTTCACCAATCCTAGGATAATAATCTTTGATCTAGTTCAACGTTTTCAATTTTACAGATGAGATAAGTGAGGCAGAGTGTCTTGCTCAAGGACCTAAAAGTATAACAACCAAGATTAGAAAGCAGGTCCAAAGATTTACTGCCCTCCCTCCCTCCTTCTCTTCTCCTCCCCACTCTTTCTCTCTTTGTCTCTCTCTCCCTCTTTGTCTCTCTCTCCCCCTCTGTCTGTCTCTTTCTCTCTTTCTCACTGTGCAGACAAGAACAGGAATTTTCATGTGATTCATAGGTAATTGACACAGCTTTCCAGCCTGAGTAAAACTCCTTGTTCCCATAATTCCTCTGTCTTTTTGCATTCTGAAGGTCTTCTTGCTCTGTTTGCTACTGCTTTTTGTTGGTCCAAACTAAAGTAGAATACTCTTCCAGATGCAGCCTTTTTGAGATTTTCTAAGTGTTCTTATTAGTAGTTGAATAGAAAAAGAAAGGAAAAGAAGGAAGAAAGGTTCTTTTTATGCTCAACTACCTTCTCTTTTCCCACAGACCTTATAAAGAAAGACAAAATTACACATTAGGACCAATCTTGGGTCTGTACCTCAGGGCCTGAAGTTAGATTAAACTATATTTTGAAGGCATCTGAGGAGTACAGTAGATATGGAATTTTTCTCAAAGTGAGCAAGAAATATGACTGGGAGACAATCCTAGAATCAAAGGCATTTTTTTGGTCCAAATTGTGTTCTTTAAGTTTCCAACATCCAGCCATGCTGTCCCTAGAAGCAGGAGAGGTGAGAAAATGGGGAAGGAACTTGGACAGATAAGATTCATGTTATGGGCTGCAAGAACCATTAGTACCAATTTAATCTCTCTGCAGACACATGACCCAGAGAGCCAACCTAGGACAACTAAAGCCAACTTTGTAGCAGATAGGGTGCCAGTTATGAGGAGAAGAGGAGGAATCTTAGACAGCAGCTGAAGGAGGGGAAGAGGCAGAAATTCCAAGAGAAACCAGCATGGTGGGAAATTGAAGTCATTGATTGGCCATTGATCATAGGTGGTGGGGTGAAAGGGAAAGGAAGAACAGAGTTCTTATGGACTCTATATAAATAAGCCTGATATGATTGAGCCAAATGCTGTCTGTATCTTTTTGAGTTTCAGAATTTTAAAGACTATTAAAAAAACACTTAGGGAACCTACTAGTATATCATATTTTTCTTCAATCAATTTTGTGAGTAGAAAGGGAAGTAGAGTTTAGATTTGTAATGTTCTTGATTAATAAAAAGGGAACTCATTCAATATATGATAATTGGAATTGATCTTTAATTCTGGAGACTTCTAGAGTTGGGAGTGGGGAGGGAGCACAGATAATTACCCATGGCCACATAGCCAGTATGAATCAAGAGGCAGAACTTAAACTTGTATCTCACAAAGACTGATGTCAGCCAGCTCATCATCCCCAACTCTGATAGGTGAGCCTTTTATTTTCTGGTTTACCAAAAACCAGGTGGGTCATACCATTTTTTTGCAGCCTGCCCACCTTCCCCCCATCTTTTCCAGATCCTTCCTCCCCATTATTCAAACATGCTTTAATGTATCATCTTACCCCATTAAATTGTTCACTTCTTAAAGGCACTTTAAGTACTGATACTGCAAATATGAAGAAAAAGATAATATGTTAAAGGCAGGTATTATCTTTTTGCTTATATTTGCAATCTCAGGACTTAGCACAGTTTCTGGTATGTACTAAGTCTTAATATATGCTTTATCTGTCTGTCTATACCAGCACTGCCCCTCTTCAACCCCTTATCTAACAGAAAAGTGATGTTCTAAATTACTCAGCATAATTTCTTAAATAGTTAATAGTTGTATAGTTTTGTTAAGCCAAAACAAACTACTCTACTAAAATGGCCATTTATCCATAGATGCAATATTAATCTTATTCATAAAGACTCCTAAATTTAAGGATTAATAATTTGAACAAATGTTGCTTAGTTAAGCCACAGAAACAGGTCTGACCTAAAATCAAAGAAATCAACATATTATTTCTTCAACAATACAATTCTACACAAACTTGTATTTTCCCTACACTTAAATACATCGTTTACAAGCAACTTTTCCACTCCCTCATTGCATATTTTTAGAAAAATTCTGTGGTTTATTTAGTGAATCTTCACTATCTCCAATTTTGGAGTTTTATTTTGTTGTTTTTTTTCCCTTTTGGATTCAGATGACCTGGACAAACATCTTTGGTCATGTGAAATTGCTGCTTTCTGTTATGTTTGCCAACCCATTCCTCATTACTCAATAAATACAAAATGTGTATGGGCACTCTGTCAACAGGCAACTAATCTAAAGGGAGCTGGCCTTGGTCAAATGCACATCAGCAGACAGAATAACAAAGCAATCATTTTTAATGTCAAAAGGGAACGAATCTCATCGAATAAGTCCCTTGTGCTAGTCAAATAAATGACCATCAAGGCTAGTTGAGATGATAGCATGGAAACAAAATTAATCAATTCTTCTTAACAAGAAGAAAAGAGTTTCAATATGATCAATCTAAGTCAACTTTGTTATTAAAATAAAGAAGCAAAAAGATGTAATGAAGGAAGGAGCAAAAGGAAAAGGCAACAAACCTAAAGTTTACCATTAAAATTGTAATCATATAAATATAAGTATAAAATTGTAACATAGGAGGTCTTAATGATATAATTTTTGCAAATAAGAGAAGGTATTGAATAGATTTTCAAAGAATAGCTATCATTAGTCATACTTTTACCAGCTTACACTTTCTTTTGGATGAAAAAATGAGTTTAAGTCATTTAGACAACTTAAAGAACAGCTATTTAGTCCCTTCACTACAGGCAGTAAAAGACTAATATATTTCCTTCCATCTCCAGTGGAGTTCCCATTTGTTAAATTTTAAATTCAACCTATTGTTACTTTCAGATTTTGTAAAGTAAGACCTTAATGGAGCCCGGGAACTTGTACTCACAGGATGAAATCATAAAGTTTATTCTTCTGGGTCAGATCCACATTCAAGCCTAGCCAAGTATAAATTATTTTCTCTATGGAAAATTTATCCATTTAATAGATTCTTTTTGTTTGTCAAAGTATTGAGTATTTTTGAGGGTGCTTTTCTCTATTTCAACCATGAAATAAAAATTAAGATAAGATCTATTTCTTTTCTGAGCCTAAGTCCTCATAGTTTGTGGTATGTTTCCAAGTTATCATCAGGCACTAAAGTGTGTGGCATTTCCTGTCATCTTGAGCTCACATTATTCACTCCACTCTCTTTGAGGCCAAAACTGGTATTTTGTGCTTTTTTTTTTTAATTCAATTGGTCACCTCAATTAAGTCAATTTTTCATAAGCAGCTACTTCGTCATTTATTTTATTTGTGACAGTGTTCTCTAAAGGTTTCAAAACAACATTAATAATGTGTACACATTTATTGGTTTCATCTTAATTTTTTTTTATTTCCTTTGACTACATTAATACATTTGAAAGTTGTCTATACTTTCTTCAAGCTAAAAAACTTATTTAATTTCACTAACAGATTCTCTAACGTAAAATTCCCAGGGTTTCTTTATGAGGCCTTATTTTGTTGTTTTTAACAAGACCTAAATTATTACTTATCTGAAAAAGGAGAGTTGCTTCTCTGAGGTTCCTTCTATGACTGTAATTCTACAAATCTTGGAAACTATAAAAGTTCACAAGCTTAGGTTTTTGTTTTTCATTATTTTACCACCTTGCTACTGAGTCTTTTTTTTCCCTTTTGTGCAGCATTGGTGAAAAACAGAGTGAGGGGGACATGATTTCATTTTCTTGAAGTCAAACTTGATAAGAGCGTGACTATTTTAGGAAATAATAGAACAAGGATTTGAACTCAGGATTTGAACTGACACTAAAATCAGAGATCTTTTCACTAAGCAGCTTTGATCTTCATAAAATTGTTTCTAATTAAATTTAAGCTAGTTTTTTAATCTCAAAAAATGCAAAGAAGTAAAAGCATAATTGTCATGCCTAATGAAAAATGTTAAGTCTAATAAGTTTAAGAATTCCAGATTTTACACTTCAATCTGTACTAAACATAACAAACTACTGATTTCAAAATGAAATCATAAAGGAGCATATGAAAAATTAAACTATAGCAATATTAATTTAACCTGTATAAATATATATATTATTTGAAAATGAACTTTTTAGAGATAAGTTGGTAGAATAAGAGTGGTTAAGGGAGTAGGCAGAAATATTTCTAAGCTTCTTCTCCATGGTAAATCAGTGATGCCAGTGAGGGCAGGCACCAGACAGTGGGAAAAACATGTAAGAGAATCTTGTATCAAGGCAAGGTCTACTCCAGTGGTTCCCAAATTTTTTTGACCTACTGCCCCCTTTCCAGAAAAAATATTACTTAGCCCCCTGGAAATTAATTTTTTTTTTTAAATTTTAATAGCAATTAATAGGGAAGATAAATGCACCTGTGGTCATCACCGCTCCCCCTGGATTGCTGCAGCACCCACCAGGGGGCGGTAGAGCCCACTTTGAGAATCACTGGTCTACTCTGACCAAATAAAAACCACTCAAAGCTCTCTGTTCTCTTCCTTCTTCTATTTCGGTTGATCATTTCCATTTATTCTATATCTGTACCAAAATCACATGGGAACCTAGAGTATGGAGCAATCTTTATGACCTGTCTAGTCTTAGACTTGTACTAAGTATGATTTCAAAGAATCTGTAGATGTGTTTATATCTTAATACTTAATTCTAATAAAAAGTTATTTTTTACCCAAAAAAGGCCATAAAAATTAATATAAAATGATTGTTTATATCGAAACTTCATTGAAAAAGAGGAGATTGTGATGATGGTAATGTGCAGAAATTCACTACCACAGGGAATACTAGCATACTCATTCAAACTTAAGAGATCTTTCCTTGAAAGTCTAGAAGAGTGACTTTCTAATCTGTTCCAATTCTTACCAAAAGACGTAGTCTTGAGGCCAGCTCCATAATCATTATTGAGTGATGAGGAACTTTAATAGTGTTTCCAAGTGAATCAAAAAGTAAGAATTTGCTTGGATTTATATCTATCTTTAAGATTTTTCAATTTGGAGAATTGTTTTTACATGCAATTTGTAAAATGAAATATCTTTACCAAAAATTTTTTTAAGATTTTTAAAGTATTTTCCTCACAAGTAATAAGTATGTATAATGTCATCCAATAATCATATGATCAGAGGTGGGATTATATAGCATAAAGAGAAATGAGTGAGTAAGCTAAAAGCTGTGCTAGTATTCAAGAAATGTAAAATATTTAGAGAAAGTCATTAAATACATTAGGTAGGTCCTTAGGCAAGGACAGGATGGATAATTATTCTGGGATCTACACTGATGGAAAGATTTAACATCATCAATTAGAGTATGGGATCTGTTGAATTACTGAATTAAGGTTTCCATACTGTGAGTCATACAGTACAATTATTATTATCTCTATCGTACAGATGAGCCAAAAGCTCAGAGAATATTGCTCCTGCCTCAACGTGCTCATTTTCACATAGATTGGTTCCAGGGCCAAGATTCAAATCTCAATCTACCGACTTTAGGTCCAGTATGTTTTCTACTATACCCCCACTCTTTACATATATATATATATATGTACTTTTTTTTTTAAACCCTTGTACTTCGGTGTATTGTCTCATAGGTGGAAGATTGGTAAGGGTGGGCAATGGGGGTCAAGTGACTTGCCCAGGGTCACACAGCTGGGAAGTGGCTGAGGCTGGGTTTGAACCCAGGACCTCCTGTCTCTAGGCCTGACTCTCACTCCACTGAGCTACCCAGCTGCCCCCTTACCCCCACTCTTAAAATAAACAATCAAGTTGGGAAAGAAGTCGGCGTAACACAACATATCATAGACTCCCTCACTGTCAAAAAATAAGTTAAAGATAGACATCCTACTCATTACACTTAGAGTAACATGATTTTTAAAACAAATACTAGTCCCATAAACTCAAAAACTGAAGGGCACTAAGGGATTACAATCACAACACTGAGTAAGTACAAGATGTGTATTTTTCTCCTTAATATTGTTTTAAGTGACAGTACAATTTTAGGGGAAGGACTTGTCTTCCTGTTCCAAAATCCTAGCAGGTTTCCATTCCAGAGGAGTTCAAATTCTGGGTGGTACTGAGTTTGAAAGCACTTTGGGACCCTGGTGGGAAAATAGGACTCACTGGCAAGAGAGAATTATAATGAAAGAGTTTAGACAAATGTGATTTCTGATTTGTGAATGGGCTCCTATGAATCCTTGGTATTTTCTGAACTTTCTGTGGGTAGAGTGAAGGCTGTCCTGGAACCTCTTCTATGTTGCCTCTAGTAGTTACTATGGGACCAAAGTACTTGGTTATCAACATTGGTGGAAACCTAGATCTGAGTATACATAAGCTATATTCAAAGATAGTTCAAAGTAAATTCTAAGTGGAAGTAAGATAATCAATAGAGAATATTTGACCTTTGCAGACTGGCCACAAGATTGGACAAGGTTTATGTCAGTAAAAAAGTTGGGTGCCTTAAGATTACATGAAGTTGAGGTGCAGAATCAATAAAATACTGATCAGATCCATTTTTAAAATTTATTTTGTTGAAGCTAGAGCACAGTCTGTGTTAACAAAGAGTAAAGCAACAGCTTTTGGACAATATATTTTGTAGGGGAGCTATTGAGGTAGTTAGGTAAGAAATATCTCTGTTCATACAAAATTATCAACGTTTTTTAAAAAAAGCCCTTACTTTCTATCTTAGAATGGTTCCAAGGCAGAAGAGTAGTAAGGACTAGGTAATGGGGGCTAGGTGACTTGCCTAGGGTCACATAGCTAGGAAGTATCTGAGGTCAAATTTGAACCCAAGACCTCCAGTTTCTAGGCCAGGCTTTCTATCTCCTGAGCCACCTACTCACCCCCCATATATTTTTAAATAACAAAAAATATACTAAGTCTATAGAATGATTATGAAACACAATAAGTCATGCTAAAGAAAAAGCATGATGTTACTTAAACCATTCATGTAACAGTAAAAGCATTGTGTTTAGAAATTAATAATCTCTACTTGAAAAGTGATACTCTATGCCCAAGTATAGCAGTGGTGTTACTAAGCTGAAGAGTATAAAAGATTTAGTAACCTTTTAGTCATAGCTCTAAATTGTTTTCCAAAATGGCTCAACCAATCCAGAACTCCATCAATAGGACATTGAAAGGTTTGTGTTTTTTTCCCCATAGTTCTTGAACATTTATAAGTATGTTTTAAAATCACCTTTGCTAGCGTGCTGGGCAAAGTTAATCTGCTTGTTGAGATGATGGGTGTGAGGAGAAACCTCAGGGTTGCTTACATTTAGATGGTGTTTTGAAGCATTATTTTTCTAATAGCTGTTGATAATTTGGATTGTGAAAAATGAGACATACATTGTTTTTGCTTGACTATACATATTTGTGGCAAAGATTTTGTTTCTTCTTTTTTTTCCCTAGTTGGGGGAGAGGAGGAACAGGTGAGAGACAGACAAAGAATGTTTGTTCATTGAAAACAAATTTAAAGAGATGAAGCATTTAAGTGGCAGACTTCCAAAGGTTCAATGTAGCTCAAGATTCTATGATCTTCTATTTCAAATGGACAAGATCTAGACTTTCCCTTAGTAAATTTCTGATGGTCATTCTTCAGGTGAGCTGTTGTCACATGGGTATCAACATAATTTCCAGCATGGACACTTCCTGAGTTACAACTTTTGAATCATCTCACAGGTGATGATGACCTAAAGCTATATGGATGTTGTCTTCCTTCCCTCAGTCACTCTGAGATCATTATAATCAATCTCTACCTGGCCCAACTCAGTCTAAATAGCCAAAAACTGTCTAGAGGTAATAGTAAAAATTGTGAAGGGCATTTCTAGATATTTTCCAAAGTTTTAGAGTGTAAATTTTTTTATATATTCAATTTTACTTCGAAATATAGAGCTTTCCTTTTTAGACATATTACTCCTCCTCCTCATGTTCTTTGGCATGATTAAGGACACATTTTTCATTCATAAAATGAATAGAGACAGAAACAGAGAGATAGAAACAGAGAGATGGATGGAGACAAAGTTTGGGTTGTTTTGGCGTAACTAGACAAGAGACCCAGAATAGCAAATCAAAAGCATCTGAATATAAATGAGAAAGACATTGAAGAGAGGGAAGATTTAAATCATAAGATTAGCTGCTTTTAAGGAAAAGATGGTTTAGCCTATATCCCATGAAATCCTTAGCCCGGACAATTCACTTTGCAATATTCTTAGTTGAGGAAATGCACTGTACAGTTGATATTGAAGCGGAGTGTGGTATTTCTAAACTCAACCATTACAAATTAATAGCCGGACATAGCAAAATTTTGACTGATGGGTCTCAGAAGGAATTGAATACTCAAACAACTCCTTGAATACTATGCTACAGTAAGAAGGGTGAGAGAAGGGGGTGCAAATGAAGATGGAGAGAGGAATGGAAAGGATACCATTTGTGTGTGAAAGAATCTCTTAACCATCTCACTCTTGAACTGTGATAGGCAAGAAAGAACTTGAGATTCACCAGGGACAAGAGAGGGTGCCAAGGCTCATGCTGCTAGGACTACAAATTAAAGGAGATCAAAGCATATGCTAAAAGCATTGGCATCAAAGCAGTAGCACAGTGAAAGGCATGTTTGGAAAACAAACTGCTAGAAAATAATCTTTGTGATTTTTACAAGTGAAAGTTCTAGAACTCTTTCATTTTCTTCTTGACATTCCATAATCTACACAAACCCCAACTTTCCAAGCTCTCAAGCCATTTAAAGATAATTATAATAAAGATGATGGAAATCCTCCAGGAAGTTCAAAAGGGAGTTAAGGAATTTAACATCTCTGTTAACATTGCCAAAGTAGATATAAAAATAAAGGTCAGGGTCAAGGGCAAAGTAAGAAATATATTAAGGGATTAGTCTATTTAAGGAGTTAGAAAAGCAAGTTTACATTTGATCTGTTTAATGAAAGCTGCTGAGTAGTCAAGGGCAGATAAAATCAAGGCTAATATTAAGAGATAAATCAAAACAGATTATAAAACATAGAGTAAAAACAAAAGATACCAAAATTTAACCTTATAAAGAAAAACAAACCTTTTAGTGGCTTCTCTAGGCCTATACGGAAAGTCCTTAGCCACACAAATATGGCCCTCTATAACCTGATTCCAACCAAGATTTCTACTCTTAAATTCCATTATTCTCTTTCTCAAATCTTTAGCATCAATCAAATGGATCCACTGTTTTCATTATTCTCCAAAGATGACTTGAGTTTACTTATTTTTTCCCATTTGCTTACTTGTTTATTCCTCCTATCTGACTGTAGAAGTCCTACCCATTCTTTAAGGTCTGGCGTTATTCCACTTAATCAGCCTTTGAAAGTAGCTGGGATACTTAGAAGCATATCACCCAAACCTTTCATTGACCTTCTATATTTTTCTATTTAGGGGGTAGCCAGTGGTGTAGTGGGATAGAGTTCCAGGTTTGAAATCGGGAAGACTCATCTTCCTGAATTCAAATCTGGCCTCAGACACTTAGTAGCTATGTAACCCCAGAGAAGTCACTTAACTTTCTTTGCCTCAGTTTCCTCATCTATAAAATTAGCTGGAGAAGGAAATGGCAAACCATTCCAGTATTTTTACCAAGAAAAACCCAAATGAGATCCCAAAGAGTCAGACATTACTGAAAAATGACAACATGTTCTATTTAGTATTTTATATCTTTCCTCCCTTTCACAAATTTTGGAGATTGGGGAACCTAGCTATCTTTTTTACCTTCAATTTATTACTTTATATTTACTTCCCAACCACTTTCAATCTGGCTCTTGATCCTGGTCATTTAAGTACAACCTCCAAGGTTGTAACAACTTATTAATTGTTCTATTCAAAAGTCATTCTTTAGTCTTCATCCAAGTTGGCCTCACAACAATATTTAATACTGTTGACCACACCTTCCTCTATGGATTTTCTAGATACTGTATTTCTTTCTCATTCCACCTCTCAGAATATTCCTTAGTCTTCTTTGCTAGATAGTCCTGTTGCTTTATAAATGGATACTTCAAAGTCCTTTCCTGGGCCCTTATCGCTTCTCTTTATATCCTCTCTCAGGGATCTCATCAGCTCCCATGGGATAAATTATTATCTCCTCAATCTTTAATCTATTTAATTTAATCTAAATTATTATTCCTCAGTCTTTATATTCAGCCCTCATCACTTTTCAGAGATCTATTCCCCAGTTACCAGCTTGAAGGGTATCTCCATCAGAGGATCCCACAGAAATTCAAAACTCAAGGTCTAAAATGAAGGTCATATTTATTCCTACTAAACCTGCCTCTATTCCCACCTTCCTGATTTTTGCTGAGGGTAAAACCATTCTTCTATTCACTCTGATTCACAATCTCATTGCCATTTTCAACTCTTTCCTCTTTCTCACCAGTATCTACAATCAGTTGTCAAATGAAATCAATTTTACATCCAAAATAATTCTTGCATCTGCCCCCTTCTTTCCAATCACAGAGCACATCCTGGTTTAAAGCCTCATCATGTCTCATTCGCTAACTAGTGAGCCCATTTCCATACTCTTTTTTATAATCCATCCTTCATAGAGCTGCCAAATTGATATTCCTAAAACATGAGCTTGACCATATCACTTTCAGGGATGACCCCTTTGCCTCAAGGATGAAATACAAACGAGGATTTAAATTTAAAAGTAAAATTTAATGGGGATTTTAATTTAAAATACAAATTGGGGATTTAAAGCACTTCAAACTCTTTCAGTCTTCCCCAGTTGATTTTACCAGATGCTAAACTCTAGCCAGTCTGCCCAGCTTGCTATTTCCTGTCAATATAACTGCATCTCCTGACTCCATATTATTGCATAAACTTTCCCCTAGGTATGGAACCTCTAGGAAAATAGGATCATCTATGGCATGAAGGCAAGACTGTAGTGTTCATCATATTGCCACTATCAAAAAATCCTGTAGCTCCCATTTAGCCAATGAACTCATTAAAATTTGGTCAACATCAAACAGTATAATATTGGCCATGTAATGTACTAGAATTTTTTACTTCTAGTTTTTTTATTCTGTGCTTTCCTCTAGTGGAAATTTCTGCTGACATAATTGAATGTTTCAAGTCAAAAGGCAGTCAAGTCACTTTACATGCTCACAGAAATGAGGGCTGAGATCAAACACACCCTGGGGTAGATTGGTGCTTGAAGAAAAAACATTACACTTTAAAATTGAAGTTATAACCTATTCTTTATAAGTTGGAAGAGAGCTCTAACAGTAATTATAATGAATATCTTTGATAATGATAGAAAAATGATGCTGGATTTTTGTGTCATGGAGGGTTCGCCATGATAATGGTAGTCGTTTGAATATGTTCAGAAATACACAGCATGGCTTTCCAAGGTCGCCACAAGCAGATGCTAATGAACAATTATTAGATGTCAGGTTGGAATGAAGAGCTATCCTATTAAACAGAATAGGTGGAATTATCAGCACTACTCTGAACTTGAAAAACACTTTTAAAAGTATGTTAAAATGTAATATTTGAAAAACTTCCTTATGTCTAATCAAATTATTCATTTTCAAAGCTACTTTCATACATATTTTACTTAGTAAATACATGTGAAGAATCATAGGATATTTTTTTTAACTTGGCATCTTTGAAATCCTCTAGTCTGGGATGACAGCTGGAAGAAGACAGAGTGGAAAGAAGATTTTGCTCAAGGAGACTTGTAAGGTGCAAAAAAAGAAGGAGACAGAGGAGAGCAAGATGGAAGCTGTAAGTTTATGGCAGGGGCTGGTTTTTAACAACAAGTGAGCAGCATTATGATGGCAATAATAGCAAATATGCTGTTATTTGTCTTTTTTAATTGTATATTTCTTGTTCCTCTAATACACTCTATTTTTAACATAACAAACAAACCTTAACTTCTGTCCTACCATCAATAATGTATATGGGTTCCAAGACAGAAGAACAATTAAAGACTTGTCAATGGGGAGTAAGTGGTTTACCCAGGTTTACACATTTAGGAGATATCTGAGGTCAGATTTGAAACCAGGACCTTCTATCTCTAAGTCTGGCTTTCAATTCACTGAGCTATCTAGCTGCTTCCTTCTAATATCCTCTAAGATTGTTGGGGATAAGAGTGGAATCTTAGAACTTTTGCAGTCTCAGCCTTGAAATAAAATAGACACTTAAAAAAGTCATCTAGTCCATCCATCACTCTTCTTTTACAGATGAAGAAACTGAGGTACAGAAAGTTAAGTAATTAAACTTTATCAAACAGCTAGTTAGTTGCAGAGCAAAGTCTAACCCTGATTTCTAGATGAAGACGATTTCACCATTTCATGTTAATTTAGCTCTTGCTAGGTTTATTTTTTATATATTTAGATATTACCACAGCAATCCAAAATTTTTTAAAAAACCAACAACTTTATTTTAGAAATACAAAGGAGGCAATCTTGCTTCTCAAGAGCAAAGGAGAATGCATTTGGTTCAGATAAAACTAGAGTAAAAAATAATCTTTAATTTGAAAAGTTTAAAATTTTGCTGAGTAGAGTCTGGATTTTTTATGTTTCTATGCAAACATTGAATGCAATCCTGGATTGTAGCAGATGATAAATATGAAGCCAGGACATAGGACTATACAGGTTAGTGCTATAAATGAAAGTAAAATGCAGCATCTAAATGTTTTTAAGTCTCTTAGTATATGGTCATGCTGCTCCATAGTATAAGCTTATCAATCAGTAGTCTTCTGTGAGAAGGTCAACAGAAAGAGAAACAATGAATTTTGTTAACAAAGTATTTTACAGACCACAAGGCAGAAAGGAGAAATAGATTAGTAGATAGAGTTAGATCATTTAGTAGATAGAAATAAATTAAGACTGACATTAAGGAAACTAATACCAATCTTGTAATAGAGGGATTCAATCAGTGATGGAGAAGTTCAGTTAAAAAGGGTTTTTCAAGCCAAACAGATCATTGATCCTAGATGCATTAGGGTTCATTGATTAGTTCATTGATTAATGACTGAAATCTGGACTTAGAGATTTACTAGCCCTGTGACCCTAGGCAAGTCACTTAATCCTATTAGCCTCAGTTTCCTTTTCTGTAAAATAAGCTGGAAAAGGAAATGTCAAATATCCTTGACAAGAAAAAAAATAGGAAGCATGTATTACTTCAGTTGAATATCTGGGGTATTTGGACTTCAAATAGTTTATTGTACTTGCTTAAGATAAAATATATCAATGATACTTTTTTTTCTCTTTTCTATTAATTTTAAAATTCCCAATTTTAGTGTTTTCTAGGATCACAGTGATTCTTTGACAGATTCTTACAGTGAGTCTTCAACATGTAGAGCCCAGAAAATAAAACTGACTTTGAAACAGCTTGCCTCATTAACAAGAGATAACCAAAATCTCATCACATATTATCATGGCATTTCCTAGAGATCGTTTCAGCCACAGACAATTTAAACTGGTATTCTGAGTGACTACACAGTCACACTGTAATCACAGAGAACTCAGCGGGACAACTGGGCAGTAAAGGAACTCTCTGATTCTAATCTTCAAATGCCTGCTGAATTAATGAGGATTCTGAAGGCTATAAAGGCCCAAGTAGACCTTGAGATCCCTCTGAGGTGAAGGCCAACCCACTTATTTTTCAGAGAAGGAAGCTGGGGCTAGGAAGGTTTGAGTGATTTTCCAAATTTTCCAAATCCTAGTTATTGGCAAAGTTGAGGCTATAACCTGGCCAATCCAGTATTCTTTCTACTCTATCATGTTTTAGAGTAGTATACAGAAGCAATTTAAGGAAATTAGCAAGTCATTTGAGCAAATATGCCTCAAATCTACTCTCAGTATTCTTAGGTTAAAAGCAGTTATATAGGATCCCAACTTTTTGTTACTCAAGTTATCCTCTGTACTCCCATGACATCCAAGGAGTTATAGACCATACCATCTTCCTACCATAATTTTTATAAAGTTTTGGATGAATTGAATTCTACTGAAAGAGAACAATAAGGTTCAGGGCTGTTATGATGACAAAATAAGAAAAGACAAAGGTATTGTTTCATCACTTAGAAAGTGGTCATATTTTTAGCTAAGTGAAGAAGGGAATACACATTAACTATGTGCCTACTCTGTGCCAGGCATGGGCAATACAAATATTATCTCATTTGACCCTCTCAATGACTCTATAAGGTAGACCGTAATTTGATTTCTATTTTACAATTAAGGAACCTGAGGCAAACAGAGATTAAGGTCCTTCCCTGGGGTGTCTTTGGCTGGATTTGAATTCGATCATAGCTGGCTCTAATTAATTTTCCACTGACTTAAATTGAGGACTTTTTCAAGGAGAAGAAATGGGTTAAATAGGAATGTTTATACTATAATGTAAATTAAGTCAAAGATTGTGTGGGTCTGTGAATCTACCAATATTTCTCTGCCTTACACATAGTAGGCATTATGTTTGGTGAACTGTTGTTATGGACTAGGGACATAGCAATAACAGGAATTACCTTGGAATCCTGGGAATAAACTAAAAAATAACTAACATGCTAGGGATGACCAGCTTTGCCTGGTGAAAGAGGAAGAAATTAAACATTAAGAAATAGAATATAATAATAGGAGTGGTAAGGGAAGTCATGAATTGAATAAAGAATGTATCTGCTCAGAAGAGAAAATAGTTGTTTTTGTCTAAAGCTTAACACCAAATCATCATCAAGCATTTCTTAAGCTTTTATGAATTGCCTTGCCTGATATCTGCCCACAAAGAGCTGACATTCTATTGGAAAAATCAGCATGCAAATTATTTCATACATATATTTAGACAGCATAAAAGAATGGTCATTGCAGAGAGGAGCAAGAAGTTGGGAGTGGGAAGAATGATCAGGAAAGGCATTGAGCTGAATCTCAAAGGAAGTCAGGGAACCCAAGAAGCAGAGGTGAGGAGCATATGTATTTAATTCTAAATATGGAATTGAAGCTCACTGCAGGTGCAATACCCTCTGGAAAGCAGTTCCTGATCCCTCTAGCTGAAAGTATTTTCTCTCTATTCAAATTTCCCTAAAAGATTTTTGCCTGTGTCTTTCCTTTCTCTCCATCATACTCTACTCTGCATTATGATTTTGTAAGGGGAAGCCATGGATAGGGTTTTCCTAAACTCTTAGTTACCAGGATAGGATCTCTCACAAATCCTTAGAGATATTCTATTTCCCTGTATACATGAAATTGACCATGAGAGTTTTACTTTATTAAAGATCAAATCCAGTCATGAATAATAAGTATAGAGGTAGAGTATTTTCAGAACTCTGTAATGGGTTTCTATTACAGATTTGACAAAGGCTTGAACCTTTGATAACTTTCCAAGGTATAGTTTATCAGACCAAAGTCTCAAAAAGAGAAAAGAGAATCTTCTCCCTATCAAAATGAAGATTCTCTTTAGATGAGGATGGTTGTTATTTTCTTCCCTTTCATATCATCAGCACCAAGCATATTACCTTACATAATGAAGGTGCTTAAAAACTGTTTGCTGAAATGTTTAACTGAATTTGTCTAATGGAAGGACATCTGTAGAAGTGTTGATATAACCCCAATTTGCCCTGGCTTATTTCATAAGCAACTTGGGGCTCTTGAATATAATTCCTGGGTAAGGTAAATGCCATAATCCTGTCTTCTGGGGGAATTGCAGACAGATTGAGCAGGAGTTCCAAGGTGAAGTTCTTGTTGTTGCTTGTCCTTCTTTTTTGGAGGATCAATGATATTAAGAAGATTTATTCTTAAGACTATATATTTTGATTTTCAATATTCTCTGCAACATTGTATTTTTTAAGCCTTTTCTTCATTTCTCTGTGATGACAGACCCAGGAATGTACCCTACATTCCTTGTTCCAGTACATCCTCTAAAATTGGAATAACTAAGATTGAAACTCTAAGATTCATCCTCTCCAGTAAATAAATCTGGCTCCAATGTCCAGATGGTCATATCCCTGTCCTTACTTAGTTCCATTAGGATAAACAATGGAAGTTAATCTTAATTAGACCTAACTTGATTTCTCTATCTAGATAAGAAAGGATATTGGAATCCTCTGATCAGCCATGTGACTTCTCCCGAACTGGAAAATATTAACTCACTCCTTCAGTAAGTATCCACCAGTTAGAGATGTCTTGGGCTATTTAGGGAAGGCTAAATAATGAGCTCTCAAAATGGTTTTTAAATTATTCAAAAGTCTAAATGAGTTGTCTTTGATCACCAAGAGAGATCACGGTCCAATTAATTTATAAGTTATTGCCAGGCTAACAAATAAATTTATTTTTGTACCCAAACTCAGTTATTCAGAATTTTTATGCATCATGGGTAAAGTCTTATCTTATGCATGAATTGGATTTAACTGAGGCACAGTTGCAAAAGATCATCAGCCTCACTCTTTCTTCCAAAGTCCTCCAAATCTGGTGGCAGAAGAGAAGTGAGGATGACTTGAGATGACCTGGAATGTAATTGATAACCATGGCATCTTTCATATCTGACCAAGATCTAAGCAGTCCACAGTGCCTGCTTTAGCTGCCTTGTTGACTATAGTAACAAATTGTTTTAATATCCCCATTCCACTTTGGGGAAGTCTTCAAATGCTGGGGGAATATATCCCCCTAAATAACCAATGGGTTTAAGGTCTGTCATTTACTCTCAACTTGGTTTAAGCCCATCTACTCAGAAGCTTTAACTGTGGTGTGGCTACTGTGCTTGCTACAGATTCATAGATCTACAGGGTGAGAATTGGCTGAAAGGTAGACTCCAAAGGAGATGAGCCCTGAAAAGGACTTGGCAAGCCCTCACACCAGAGGTTTTTGTCTTTCCTGATTACCCCATATACCCCAGCTGCAATAGGATTAAAGCTGATTGAGAGTCTGTATTAAGTCTAGTACTATAATATATGTTAAGCTCCCAAGGGAAGTTGGCTACCAGTCTGCCTAATGATAGCTGAACTGGCTCAGGTTGGAAAAGGAACAAACTAAAGTTTCTACATTAATCATCAGTAGCAACAAGACCATGAATGGCTGCCATATTTCTGGCTTGGGTAAAATAGGACCTATTGTTAAAAAATATATATGTGCATATAAATATACACGTATGTATATAAAATATATATGTATATAAAATCTAATATATTAACTCTTCACCATTTTGTATGTACTGTATAAGTGGAAATTTTATATCCTTTAGACTTTCTCTCCCAGAATTCTTCCTTCATCTCAAAATTCCCTTTTCCTTTGTGTTTATGTGCATCTTTTACGTTATTTTATTTAAGTTTTGGGGAAGACCTCTCACCCTCTCTTCCACTTGAGTGGTTAGCGCTCCCTGTTTTCTTTAACTCTCTAGTTAAATATTAATAAATCTTTATAAATATTATACTTTGGAGATATTGAATATCAATTTTAAAATCTAAAGTACTATAGCCCATATAACATGTAAGATAGGAAAACTATTGAATACATAAAATAATGTCATATTTCATCTTAATTAATTCTATAAAACAATATAGTGACATACTTTTTGAAGGTAAGTGTAAAAATAACCATTTCTACAAACAGATGAAACACTAAAATTAGTTATTTATTTTTGAAGCAAATTCTAGTCAATTGATAGGTCTCATTAAAAATTTTTATGATTTAAATGATCATTTAGTTTGGTAAAAAATAAACCAGAAAATACCTCATTCCATCTCAGTCTTTGATAACATTTTAGTATTTTCCTTCAAAACTATTTTGCCACCCCCAAAACCATTCCTATTATATTACACTATCTATAGTGACTTTCAATCAACATGCAGGATAGAGTCAGACACTGCATGGAGGAGAGAAAAGACAATGCTTAAATATTCAAATATCTGTAAATCTGTTTGAAGAATAACAAAAGCCAATCAATTTATATTCTTCTAATTTGGAATTTGTGATTATTTGAAGAAGGCCTAAGCTGAAGTTTAACTTTGAATTATCTCTCAACAAAGTGTTTGCTAAGCAAATGATTTGTGTAAACAGAAGTATTGGAAAGATATCTAAATGCTCCAAGAGAACACATAATTTTTTCAAGTGCTAAACAAGTTAGAAACAACTATTTATACATAAATAAGTTGCTATTCTAATCACAAAACAGTTCCATCTATAGATTAGGGGAGGCAGCCTAAGAATTTCTCTTGAGCAATTTATTGTTAAATGATTTCCAAATCTCTAGATCTGCCTGTGCATTTTGGTTTAGTCTTTTTTTGTTTGTTTGTTTGTTTGTTTTTTAAATCAGTTTGGCCTCAACCTCAACCAGGCCAAAGTCATGAAATCTGTTATTAATTGTCAAGTCATACATGTTGACATTCAAATATGAACCTAATGAAAAAGCAAATAAATACATTAAATTATCTGTGGTTCACTTTGATTCTGTTGCCACAAATTACCAAAAATAGTATTTTTCATTTCCAAAAAAATGTGTAATATAGTACAAAATGAATATATACCCAATATTTAAATTCACATTTCTACTTCTTGCTCTATATTGATATAATATTCTAAGTGAAGATGTGTCATGTTAAGCACATCTCTGGAAGTCCAAATTACATTTCACTTTATTTTTTAACTTCATGGCTTATCTGCTACTAGAAGCCATGTTTCCTTGAGAATTCATAGAAGCATTTTTTTTCTTTCAAAGAAATGATTAGTCTAGTGGCACAGGGCAACACACTCCACTTAATCACTGAGTTCTGGTGCTGAGATTCTGAGTGTCACCAATAAGCCTAAATTGATGGAAAATTAAGTTTTCAGGTCATGATTATATTAAGAGGGGCATCATATTGAATATTCATTGACTTAGTGATTCAGGATATAGAAGGGAAATAAAACAGATAAAGACATGTCATTTTTGTTCAAAAACAAACTTTCGCTAAAAAATTTATTTTCTTTTCTGATTAACGTTTTTAGAACTGTTGGACTAACTGAATGCCCTATAGATATCCCAACACAGCATGTCCAGAAGATGCCACTTTCTTCAAAAAAATCTTTCTAAATTCTTCCTGGTATTAGTTCCCCTCCCTGAATTACTATCAATTTATTTTGTATATATCCTACAAATACTCATCTGTGAACATGTTAGATCTTCCTTGTAGAATATAAGGTCTTTGAAATCAGACTATCTTGTTTTTGTATTTCCAGTGCTTAGTACAGACACATAAGAAATGTGTAATCAATGCTTGTTGATTAGTGTGATATAAAAATCTGAGGTTACTGGGGCGGGGGGGGGTGGTTTGGGTGGGGAAGGAAATAGTGGTTTGGGTGGGGAAGGAATTGCTAATAAGCAGAGAAAGAGAGGGGACTGGGAATCCACTAATTCAGATGGCAAAGGTGACATCCTAATCTAAGATGGAAAAAGGACAAATACAAAAAAAAGAGACAAGCTGTAAAGTGAAAATGGACAATTCAAGACAAATAACCATAGATCTAGATGAAAAGAAAAAAAAAGGTCAGGGGAAAAAGCATTTGACGCCATTGTTACGGCATACATCAATTCAGTTCAACATATGTTTATTAAGGGCCCACTAGATACAAGACAGTGTGACACAAAGAGAACAAATGTCTTGTACAAGGTCTCTAGATCCTAGAAAAGCTGAAATTTTACATTCATCTCCTAGTTCTGAGTCTATACTTTCCACAACACCAATCTCCTTTGTAGTATACAGAATTGGGGGTTATAGTTTTTTCTAGCTTTGGCTGAGTTCCAAAAAGCTGTTAGAGGTTTTAGAATCTTGGAGAGAGGCAGTTGACTGGATCTTCCGTGAAGGGAGGAAGTCAATGAGCGAGCTCTTAGATTATCTAGCTTCAATATTGAAATTTAGCCTAGCATTGATATATTTACTTAAGAAATTATTATTTAGATAGACCCTTTATATCTTCCTTTCCTAATACCATCCTGCCTTCCCTCCCTTACCTTAGTGGCTGTGGAGTTTATAAGGAGAGAAATTAGAGAGGAGTTAAATCTGTGAAGAGTTATCTAATTGACAGCATTATTTATAATTTAATCAAATCACCTTTATTCCCTTTAGATAGCATTTTGTAAAACTGAGTAAGGCAGGTCCTTGCTCAGATTCCATCTTTACTTCCCTTCCCCCACCTGAGGTTCCTGAGATAACTGATAGGGCTTTCCTTTGATCCACCTTCCTAACAACATCCTTCAAATAAATTAATCCTTTGTGTTTCAATAGTCCTATTTAGTGTAATTTGTCTGTTAGCTAACAAGAGGGAAGAAGAGGGAAAGAGAAACATACTCTGGGTTTAGAGGGAAGCCGGGCATCCATCTTGAAGGAAGGTGTTACTTCAAAATAGGTCCCTTCCTGTGAAATTAACAAAAGCCTGTTTGTTAATTTCAGTCTAGTCTATTTCCCGCAGTTTGTATTTGAGTCTAAGTCCCAGTCTGTAAGCCTGCAGAGTTAGTCTGTTTAGTTTAACTTCTTTCTCCCAAGAAGATCTCTGTTTCCCTTCTGTGTTATACTCCTGACTTCAGTCCTATTATACCCTGAATCTCCTTTAATCCCAGCCTACCTGTAAGCCTAGTTTATCCACTTACCAAGTCTCCAACATCCTCCTTTCAATTCCCATATCCCAAACACCTTTCCTTCAAATTACCCCATAACACCTTTGATTACTGGATATTTGGGAACATATTAATAGATATAAGTTTCTATATTTCCAAAACCCATCAAAAATTGTAAACTAAGTCATTTCCAAAAATATACACAAAAAACCTCTGAATTCCACAAAAATTTAATAGAAGTCTGTTAGGAAAACTTTTGAATTTATAGTGAGCCACACTCATATTTTAATTTTAATTGACTTCATATAAGTAACTATGGGTTTCACATTGAAATATGTGATATCACAGATATCACAGAGGTAGATATAAAGTTTGATACCTCTGAACAGGAGGACAGAAGGTGGTAGAAATAGCTTGAGAAACAAAAAGAAGTCTTGGAATAGGGCCTGTGGGGGACAAGATAGTCAATCAGAAGCACAAAAGAATATGAAGCAGTAAGGCCCCAGATGAGATTTGGTAACATGAATTGGTAGAGAATGAACAACATTCCCCAGCAACTCTAACTGGCACATCACTAAGGACCAAGAAAAGAAATATGGTAAGTTGGCATTTGGAAAGGCATGATCAAACAAGGGACAAGAAGGATGAGAGATTTATGGGTAGCTCATAGTATAGAGTTATAATGGTCAACCATAAAGATTATGAGAGAAGAAAGTTGAAATTAAAGTAGGAGTGATAACATGGAAAAACAGGGAGAAGTAGAGAGAAAAGAATCATTTTGAGGACCAATAATAGGTTTAAGAAGAGTTCTTCAGGAAGACTGAAGAATAGAAGATTGTAAATGGAGAGAGGAATTTATGAATAGAGGATCATAGAGATAGAACAGTTAAGGCTGATAGTTAGAAGTAAAGGGTCAGACAATCTCTATGTGCTGATGAGGTATGTTGAAGATGTAATTCCTGGGAGTAGAGGAAAATGATGAGCTGGGATAACCACATGGATATTGAGGTCAGAGTTTGGGGTAGAAAAGATGATGAGCCAAGAAATAAATATCTTGAAAAACAAGAAAGAAAGCTGAAGGCTGGCAGATAACTACATCAAGAATTTGGATTAGGTGATAAAGATAATCAAACTGAGGGAAAAGAAGGAACTTGACCAAAGTCATATAGTTGGTAAATGATAGAACGAAAATTTTAGTCACTATAACATGATGATGCCTCTTCAACTACACTACAATATGTTCTAATAAATTAAAAGACTGACAACATCTTACCTTGATAAAAGGTAACTTTCTAACTTTGGGAAGACCTGTTTTATATTTCCTGACAACTATAAAATTCAAACTTCTGTTATGAAAACTAGTTTCATGCATTATTTTTGGCCCCCAAAAATCAATCATCAAGAAAATAAAAAAAAGTATGAGCCTCAGGGATACTCTGAACCCATTCAAATATAACCAATAATAATTTGACATAAGATGCCTGAACAAGCCACTTATTTGCCTGTCTGGTAATTACTTGCAATTTTAAAATTCGTCCTTATAGTCCAGGTTTCAAAGATTTTCTTTTTCATTTTCTTCCTAATTGACATCTTGATGACATAAATAATTTACACAGAAATGAAATTTACTTTTCTTTAATTAGACTAAAATTTCATTTGGGAAGAAGAAAAGATGGGTGGTGGACAGCTGTGGGTATAGAGACCTGATCCTCTTTGTTTACAAAAGCTCTATCAGCCTCTAATTATATTCATGAAGGGAGGAAAATGAGAAGACTGTTAATATTGTTCAATTTGTTCTCATTATAAGTTCCTCTATAAGCTTTTCATGGTCATACAAATACAATCGATCTTCATAATTGATCTAACACCTACACAGCTCACTGTAGCATCCTTCAGTCTTGGTAATAGTGCCTTGCAATGGAAGCCAGTACATCCTGAAGCAACTCATGTGCATTTACTCTGGAAGATGTTTTTCTTTTCTCTTTCTCAAGTGGTGGAAGAAACACTTATTCCATACTTCAGTAAAAAGAATGAGAGCATTAATACTCTGATAATCAACTCTAACATGCAATTCTCCACAGAATAGGCATTTTGAGAGTTATTCAAAGTCAAGGATTACAAAATCACAGAATTTCAGTGTAAGGAGTTGTCTAGTTCCATTTATTCCTGAAAAAGAGGGGCTCTCTCCAACATCCCTGCCAAATGATCACTTATTTCTTTGTGCAAAAAGTTCTCCTAAGTAGGCATCAACTCCCCTCACTCCCATGATCAGCTCACTCTACTTTGGGATAACTCTAATTCTTAAGAATTTTTTCCTTACATCTAGCCCAAACTGTTTTCTTTGCACGTAGTACAAATCTACCTGAGTAAGTTTAATCCCTCTCCCAGGTGGCAGCCTTTCACAAAACTGAAGTGAGTTACTGTGGTCCCCCTAAATCTTCTCTTCTCTGAACTCAATACCCCTGGATCTTTCAATGGAAACTCACAGTGGTAGCATGAATTTAATTATGTTTTTGAAAGCAGTTAAATAACTTTCATCTGTGTTTAATTTTGTCTCTCCTTTTCCACGAAACTTCTACTAAAAATGATACTTAAAACACCTATCAAATTTGAAAAATCAAGCATAAATTCCATTGATGGTAAGTTCCCAAGATTTGTTATCTGAAAGCCTTATAACTTCATATCATATTGGTTATAAAAAAAGGAAGGGGAAAGAAAGAAGAAAAGAAATGAAAGGGGAAAATGAAAGAAAAGAAAGGGAAAGAAAGGATAAAGAATGAATAAAGATAACAGGAAAGAGAAAGGACTGGGATCTACTTGCACAAAAAAATTTATGGCAATGCTTTTCATGGTGGCAAATAACTGGAAACTGAGGAGATGTCCATCAATTGGGGAATGGCTGAGCATGTTGTGGTATATACTTGTAATGGAATACAATTGTGCTATAAGAAATGACAAACAAGATGATAAAAAAAACACCATGGACCTCTACAAAGTGAATCCAAGTTAAGTGAGCAGAATCAGAACATAGTATATAGTAACAGTAATAAAGTACGATGATCAACTATGAATTACTTAACTACTTTTAGCAATGCAAGGATCCAGGACAACTTCAAGGGACTCATGATTAAAGAAACTATCCACTGCCATAGGAGGAATGGATGGAATCTGAATGCAGATTGAAGCCTTCCATTCTTTACTTTATTTCTTTCATTAAATTTTTTCTAGTGTAACTGATATATGTGTCCTTCCAAAATATGATGAAAATGGAAATATGTACTGGATAATAACACATGGATAACCTATATCACACTACCTGCCATTTTGGAAAGGGAGGTGGGTTGGAGAGACAGAACATGGATCATGAAATGTCAGAAAATGATTACTAAAAATATATTGTTGGGGGCTTCCGGGTTAAGATGGCGGCAGAGTAAGAAGCAGCTCTTAACCTCTCCTGACCGAAACATACAAAACTCCTCAAGGGGACATAAAAACAAGTCCAGACGAACGGAGGAACCCCACAACAGGGCACAGCGTGGAAGGTACGTGGAATCGAGACATTTCCA
>NC_058135.1:47357669-47376780 GCF_016433145.1 Gracilinanus agilis
GAAAAACAACTGCTTGAACGCATGGGTTGGGGTGGACATGATTGGGGATGTGGACTCGAAACTACCACACCAATGCAACTACCAACAATTTGGAAATTGGTCTTGATCAAGGACACATGACAAAACTAGTGGAAATGCGCATGGGTAGGGGGGGTGCGGGGGGGGGGTTGAAGGGGAAAGGAGGAGCATGAATCATGTAACCATGTTAAAAATGAATATTAATAAATGTAAAAAAAAATAAAAAAAAATAAAAAAAATATATTGTTATGTAATCTGGAAAAAATTTTAAAAGAGATGATTGGAAAGGGAAAAGTATATATATTTTCAGGAGGCTCAAAAAGAAGAAATACTTCAGTGATAATTTAAAATTAATCTTTATACAAAAACAATACTAAATAGGTCCATATTCTGAGAGGTCTAAGAACTTCTCTATTGTTTAAATATATTTGTTTTCCTAGGAAGATTCCCATTCTAAAGATACTAGACAACCCAATTTTCTAAGGAAAAAATGAAATAACATAAAATCAATTAGGAGCAGAGTTAAAATAGATGAAATCTCTAGCACAACCTTTGGGGTAGAAAAAAAGAAGGAAAAACCATTCCTGCTCTCATGTTATAAAGGAAAGTAATTATTCATTTTTAAAGAAGTAATATGTTTTATATGACGAGTAACATTCTTATGCAGAAAATGCACAGTTTCAAAAATTGATGAGGAAGGACCACCCCTCCCCATGTGTGCTCTTTAGTTTTTTTAGAAGTGCATATATGGGGGCAGTTAGGTGGCTCAATAAATTGAGAGCCAGGCTATGGACAAGAGATCCTGGGTCCAAATTTGGCCCAAGATACATCCTAGCTTTGTGTAACCCTGGACAAATTCACTTAATCACTCTTTCCTAGCCCTTGTCTCTTTTCTGCCTTGGAACCATTATATAGTATTGATTCTAAGATGGAAGGTAAAGGTTCAAAACAAAGTACATAGATGAATATGAAATATATAAATTATACATATGCAATATATAAAATTCATTGCTATGGGGAGGGGAAATGAAGATTTTAATATTAATAATTCACATTTATTAACTGTCTAAAGATTGTGTTGCCTAGTAGAATGCAAACTCCTTAAGGGTAGGGTCAGTTTGAATTTTTGCCTTAGAATCTCTAGCACCTAACACAAGGGCAGGAACACAGGCACTTCAGAAAACCTTTTGGCATTTATAGGTCATAAGTAACGAAGTTATTCCTTCCAAGAACTTTATGATGTATGTAGCATAAGCTTTATTACTCACATAGATGAAGTAAATAAAGATGAGAGAACATAAATGACTTTTCCCAGATCCTAGGACAATGCTTTGCACCTAGTAACTGCTTACTGTTTGTTGAACTTGGTTGAGTTGCCCAGGGTTATTTAGCTTATAAGTGTCAGTGACTCAGAATCAGAGAATTTCTCAGCTTGGCATTTCTAAGTTATCTGTTACCATCCATGCTCACACTGGAAGTCCTACAATCCTACAACAATATCCCTGACAATTGCTTTCATCAGCATGAAACACATCAACACTTAAGTCAGCTTATCCACTTGCTTTAATGATTCAAAATATTTTCCTTGTATGAATCTGACTAAACACATCTTTTTCAAACATCCACCAGTCATCTATCTCTACAATCTGAAGAGAAACTAAAGATATCTAATCTTCTGTAATGGGAAGGTATTATCTCCAGGAATAGGTCTACTACTATTATGGGGAAGTTAGGGATGGGAGGAGACACCCAAGAATCATGCTACTATGTCCTCTAAATTTTGCACACTGAAGCAAGGCTCCAATCACCCCAATTTAGTAGCAGCTCTGCTCTTGCCTCATTAAGCTCTTGCCTTCTTCTAAAGATATAACTGGCAATATATGATATACTATGTAGTTTAAGAACAACTACAATAATGATGATAATTAACTAGCATTTATTTAGAACTTTAAGGCTTACAAAGTTTTTCATGGACTTTAATTCATTTCATCCTCACAATCATGGATGATAAATGCTATTATTATCCCCATCTTATGGATATGTAAATAGAGCCAGAAAGAAGTCAAGTGACTTGCCCAAGGTCACACAGAAAATGAATGAGTAAATGTTTGAGGCTGAATTTGAATTTGGGGTCTTCCTAAGTCCAGAGCTCTCATTCATTGTACTACCTGGCAGACTCTTTAATGACAAAAGCAAAAACTGTAATATCTTCTGTATCTCCTCAATTCAGAACTCCTCAGGTCAGAAACTAATTTACTTACCCAACAAAAATCTTTACATTCTCTGTAACTAACACTGGTAGAGAGTAGCCTGGGCAATGAAAGATCAAGTAACTTCCTCAAGTTCACATAGCCATCATTTTTTAGGGATGAGACTTGAACCCAAGTCTTCCTGGTCCCAAGACCAGATTTTGATTTAATAACCATAAATGTTGATAATTTATATTCTTTCATCGTTTTGATATAGATATATACACAAACATTACTATCAGCTCTCTAGAATCAATTTTAGATTGATTTTTTTGTTTTGTTTTGTTTTAATTTTAAACCCTTAACTTCTGTGTATTGACTTATAGTTGGAAGATTGGTAAGGGTAGGCAATGGGGGTCAAGTGACTTGCCCAGGGTCACACAGCTGGGAAGTGTCTGAGGTCGGATTCGAACCTAGGACCTCCCATCCTGGCCCCCAATCCACTGAGCTACCCAGCTGCCCCTCAATTTTAGATTGATTTTGACTTTATTTGATTGATAATCAACTTTATTTTTAAGAGATAAAGAATTTCAAATTCATCATTATCTTAATACTTATGATAATTCTGTTTATCTCTCATTTATAGAATGGCTTCCGAATAGCTTATGATGTATTATTTTATCACAGTCAAAAATTCAAGCTTTCTAAATGTTTTAGTTAATCATTTAGGAGCTTAAGGAAGAAAATGAAAAGATCCCTGACATATTAAATGACATTATCATTTAAGGGACAGTTTCATGAGCAGAGATAAGAAAGCTTTAATATAAGACAGGTAAGAAAAATTTGGTAAATTAATTGAATGCAAACATTGAAAACGCTTTCAAATATGAACTTAAAATATCTTGGGTTACAAAAACAGGTGCACAAATGTCCCTGAGTGTGTTGAAGATGGTAACAAAAATTAGTGCACGTCTTTTGAAAAGTCAGTCTCCCATGCAAGCAAAAAATGATGTACAACTATGATGTCAGCCAGAAGCAAAAGAAGATATATCAAGTACATGCCACCAGGTGGCATCTCAAATCAGTCAACAAATTTAGAGATACTGAATTCTTTAATAACAGTAGATTGCCTGAAACAAAATCCTTCTTATGAATGGATTTCATAACTTTAAAATGTCAGACACTAGTCACAGAAGTTGGAGCAGCCCAACAGAATAATAGGAGACTTTAAAATGGACAGATCTTTAGTCAGAAAAGAATACAAATGAACAGAGTAATGTTTATGTGTATTTTCTTGAAACAAATGACTTCATTACAAATAAACTCTTAAATGGAAATGTCAGCTGCTGGCTTAACAATTGAATTTTACCTTCATGGTAAAATGGTCTCCCTCTTCCACCAATGCTTTCCATTAGTCTTCCTTTACTGTCAAGGTGAATGACAACCCAGCAAAGACTGACAAGTAATTTCACAATATATCTAATCAATCTACAGTTCATAAGGCCTAGTGTCTACTAATAGTTCTTTTATACCAAGTTCTTTTAAAATTTTTCATACTTCCTAGCTGTGTGACACCCAGGCATGTCACTTAACCCTCATTGCCTAATGCTTCCTGCTCTTCTGTATTGGAGCTAATACATAGTATTGATTCTAAGAAAGAATGTAAGGTTTTTTTTTTAATTATAACAATGTGATACTGCATTCTGATTTTTCAATCAGTATTGAAAGCAGATGGAGGAAGACAATTATGATCATATAACTTTGGAAGACTTCTATGGAAATTTGTTATTACATATAATTGAAAAAAATAGAATATTGAAAGCAAAATAACTGTCAAGGGAAAACTAACCTGATATTAGAGAATTAGAATTGGAGAAATGAGTTCAATTACTCCCTCAGTCCCTCTCCACTTTTATGACCTTGGACAAACCACTTACAACTAGGGATCTTGTTTTCTTCACCAGGAAAATGAGTAGCCTAGACCAGATGACTTCCAAAATCTTTTCCAAATCTAAATCTTGAAATCTCTCATCCTTTGATTTTACCCTAGCATTTCATATGACAACAGCATTTTAAACCCACCGAAAAGAATACAGTTTTGTTTTCTAAGGGGACAGAAAGATACTGGAGTGTGTCTTTGAAAGGAATCCTCCTCCTTATATATGCTATTGGAATGAAAAAGACATTTACTGCAACATAAAAGTCAGTGGTAAAGGACAAGTGAATAATATGCTTTTGCCTAGGTTACTATGTGCCCTAATTCTAGAAAATAAAAGTAAACCTAGACACTTTTCTACTATAAATAGTCAAAAAGGATCAGATATTTTAAAAAAATCTAAGAGTGAACTGCCAATTTCTATTTATCTAGAATTTCAAAAAATAACAAAATACAAATATTCAACTGAATGACTCAAGACCTTTCTGTTTTGGAACTGAAATAGTAAATTGCCATGAGGCCATTTCATTTCAAATATACCATTATTCTTTAACCCTTAACTGGATGTGAACTTAAAAGTGTACAGTGAAAATTTCAAATTGAAACATTTCCCATATCGAGATAATGTTTCTAAATTATTTAGGGGAACTGTATCAATCATAAAAATTCACTTCTTCTTCCCAAGCCTCTAATAAACACTTCTTATGAAAATCATCACTACCAACAGCCTCAGTGATGTCATTACCCAACACACAAAGAGATCCGATGGAAAGGTAAAGCTTGGAACAGCTAAATAGATGACTCAGTGGATAGAAAGCCAAGTCTGGAGAGGGGAGCTCCTGAGTTCAGATAGTTACTGGCTATGTGTCCCTGGGCAAGTCATTTAACTTCTTCTGGTCTTAATCCACTGGAGAAGGAAATGGCAAGTCACTCCAGTATCCTTGCAAAAAGAAAAAAAAACAACAACCCATGGACAATATGGTTTGGGGAATCACAAAGAGTTGGACATGAATGAACAATATCAAGTTCATAAAAAATTTAATAAACTAAAGTTTGACTAACCAAAAATGCAATAAATTGAGTTATTACAGCTATTACATGTCTACCAATTTGCTACTCAATGAAATGTTTACTCAGGTTGGTAATTGTTTACTAAATAAAGTTATTTATTAATAATAATAATCTTCCTCCCATTCATTCCAAATGCAGAAAGTTAGTTATGTGTCACTAATAATGAAAACAACCTTAGTAAACAATTATCCCAGTAATTTCCTTTATCTAAGACCAAAATGTGCTGCAAAGGTCTACTTTAAAGATGAACATTTAAAATCCCAGGGAAAGAGTATAGGCTTATGCTTTTGGCCTATTAGAGAAAAGGGAAGAAAGATGTAGGGAGATGAAAATGGCCAAATTTAAAGAGTAGGTCAGGGGTGAAGCTGAGAATGGAACCATTCTCCATATAAACACACACACACACACACTCTCCCCAGTGCTGTGATCTATTTTTTTTTTAAGTCAAAGGCCAGAACTGGGAGGGACAAGGATAGCAGAAGAGAGATTTGATGATATCACACTGGATGACCTAAAGCAGAGCTGCCCTCCTCCACTCTGCCATAATATAGTGGTGCTAGCAGGAGACCAGACACCAAAATAGATACCTGGCTATGGGCCAGGCATTACAGGTTTACACAGTGAAGTCACAGATGGGCAAAATGGCTTAAAGGACATACTTTGCCTCCACAAAATATTAGACCCTACCTTTCTCTATGACAGATGATAAGACGAGAAAGGAAAATGGTATTCTTTTTGGTCACAAAATTTTCAGCATTCTTAGCCCCACTTAAGTCTCCCAAGAGACCTGGCCTGGGGAATTCTCCTAATTGACGTCAGCTGCCTTAAGGGAAGGAATGCCATGACCTTAAACTTGGCCACAAGTCCACTCTTGGATCCAGGAACAAAGCCAGAGGGTTCTCCTGGCAATGACAAGGCATGCTAAATGGCAGGCATTGGCCTAAGAGGGAATCCTGTGCTCCACCAGGGACAAATCCCCGGCTTCAGGAAACAGACAAATTGTAGAGATTAGCAGTCTGCCCAGCTGATGGTGATATGTCCACTCAGCACGGAGACCACAGCAGAAGCTAACTTTCTGAATAACACTGATGAGAAACAAACTGTAGATTGCCATCCCTCTGCTTCAAAACTCAGAAAGGAGCATTCTCTTTAGTGAAAGGCTAGGAAAGGGAAAGAAAGGTCAGAAAATAAATGAATTTCAAGGTGTACTATTGAAAAGTAGTACACATGCCTAAATAAGCTCAAGACCTTAACAAAAAATTCCTTTAAAAGTATTAATGAAAATAAGCAAACTAATCAGGAGCTTTAAGTAGAAATTTAATGTATCCTTCAATGAAAAAATTACTTATATGATTTTTGCAACAGGGATTTTTATTATCTGTACAAAGGACAGACGTTCAAATTTTGACTCTGATAATTATAAGTGGTGTGACCCTGGGCAAGTCACTTAACCTCTCCTAGCCTTGGTCTCCTATTTGTAAAATGAAGGGGTTGGACTTGATGGCCTCTAAGGTCTCCTACAGATCTAACCCTATAATCTTATGAAAGTTACTTTTCCATAATTTGTGAACTCCTTATCTTTCCAACCTTACATAAAGTCAGTCCCCCTAAGATACATTATACTTTTGCCAAACTTGGTTGATCTCTATACTTAGGAAGATGATCAATGCTTTCCATTTTCCTTGCCTTTCCTCTCTCTGGTTTCCATCAGTGAATGTATTTTGTTTGCTTCTTTGCCTGACAAATTTCTATCCACCCTTTAAAAAGCTTATTTGAAATGTGATCTCTCCATTGTATTTTCTCAGATCTTTCCTCTTTACATGACCCTTCACAGAGCATCATTGCTTATATCCCCCAATGGAGCTATTAGAGATTATTATATACTAAAGATATAGAAGCCTCTATAAGGATATAAACCTTATCTTGCCTTCGAAATCTATAGCTGCACTTAACAAAATAGTCGACACACAACAGGTATAAATGATTTTTTTTAATCTGTACCTTTTTAAATAACATATCTTCCTTTCCAATTTAAGGAACTGTTCCAAGGCATTAAAGTAATGGGGGTGAAATGACTTGTCCAGAGTCACATAGCTAAAAAGTGTCTGAGGCCAGATTTGAAGTTAGGAACTGGCTTCTCTATCTTCTGAGCCGCCTAGCTTCCCCTGGCCCCAATACATGATTTTAAAAAACTGATTACAGCTTCAGTGAACAGTCTTAAAGTTGGGGTGGGTTAAAGCCCAGAGGTCAGTTTATATTTTAAGATATTATCAAAATAGGATTTCACTTAATTCACCAGAGAAGAAAAAGAGATGAAAGTTTATATAAAGAAATGGAAATGGAAGCAGATATCCAGTTTATAATGACAATCATCCCTGATTGGGACTCTAGTTATTCAGCAGATTGAGAAGGTTATTTTACTCATTTTTCTGTTCAAGATTTGCCCAGATGTGGGTGGGTACTTCTCAAACTGAGTAAATCATACATCAATGAATCAAACTCCCTTGATTTAACATAAATGGAAACTCTTGCCATCAAATCAAGAAGCAATCTGTATATAATTTATAGGGCTTCCTGAGGCATATGGAGGTTAAGTGACTTGCCCATGATCATTCAACTCAGGGTTTATCATTTTTTTTTAGCATATGAAGGTCAGTATGGCATCTGTTTATTGAAGAGATCTTTGAAAGATAAAAATCATTGAAAAGGTTCACAGAAATATCAACATATAATTACTACTTCTTAGAGATTTCTGGATAACTGGTGCCAAGAGCCAAGGACCCTGTGGATTGAGCCAAACAGAGGTTAAGTGACTTGCTCAGGTCACACAGCTAGTGAGTTTCTGAGGCCAGATTTGAATGTCTTCCTGAGTCCAGGTTCAGTGCTTTATTCACTGAGCCACCTAGTTGCCTCTATGTCTGTCCTCTATCTCCCTTAAAATAGAATTCATGATTACTTTCAAAGACTTTTCAGAGGAAATGCAAATCAACACAACTCTGAGGTACCACCTCACACCTAGCAGATTGGCTAACATGACAGCAAAGGAAAGTAATGAATGCTGGAGGGGACGTGGCAAAATTGGGATATTAATGCATTGCTGGTGGAGTTGTGAACTGATCCAACCATTCTGGATGGCAATTTGAAACTATGTCCAAAGGGTGCTAAAAGACTGTCTGCTCTTTGATCCAGCCATACCATTGTTGGGTTTATAACCCAAAAAGATAATAAGGAAAAAGACTTGTACAAAAATATTTATAGCCACACTCTTCGTGGTGGCAAACAATTAGAAAATGAGGGGATGCCCTTTGATTAGGGAATGGCTAAATAATTGTGGTATCTGTTGGTGATGGACTACTATTGTGCTAAAAGGAATAACGAATTGGAGGAATTCCATGTGAACTGGAAAGACCTCCAGGAATTGTTGTAGAGTGAAAGAAGAACCAGGAGAACATTATATACACAGAGACAGATACAATGTGGTATAATCAAATCTAATGGACTTCTCTACTAGCAGCAATGAAATGATCCAGGATGCTTCTGAGGGACTTATGAGAAAGAACACTATGCACATACAGAAAAAGAACTGTGAGAGCAGAAACACAGAAGAAAAACAACTGCTTGATCAATGGGTTAATGGGGACATGACTGGGGATATAGACTCTAAATGATCACCCTAGTGCCAATATCAATAATATGGGAATTAGGCCTTGATCAATGACACATGTAAAACCCAGTGAAACTGCTCATTGGCTATGGGAGGGAATGGGAGGAGGGGAGTGAAAGAACATGAATTATATAACCATGGAAAATATTCTAAATCAATTAATTAAATAAAAATTTTCAAATAAAAAAAGACTTCTCAGAGCAAAATATACTTGTCCTCATGGAGTAAACTGGCAAGCACTGACTTATCCTAACCAAAAACATTGCCCCACTGCTCTTATTTCCATTCCCCCTAAATTCCCAAGCCAATTGGGGTAGCATGCATGGTCTTCTTATATAACTTTGCTGGGAAGACATCAGCAGTGAGCTGTTGTTCAGTGAATTTAATCTCAAAATGAAATGCAGGAAGCAGAAATTCCTCAGTATTAAAACTACCTTTAAATTCATCCTGAATCAATAGAGCTCTCTTTCTCTTTTCGTCTGCTTTATGTCTCTGTCTCTCGTAAAAAAGGGAGATTGCCTCTCTTAAAGCTGCTTCAACTTTTCAATCTATATAATAGAATGCTTCAGAATTAATTTCTTAAATAAAAACATTTTAGCAATGCTCAAATACTCAAATGGATACTTTCCACTTTACTCTTTCCAGTAATGCACAATGTAATCCACCTGGACAAGGAAATGGCCAGCATTCCAGTATCTTTGCCAAGAAAGATGTTTTGGACTTTGACAAGTTCATGGGGTCATGAAGAGTCAGACACCACCGAATAACAATAATAATAATATTCTTGGAGCAATGGTGTTCTTGTTGCCCAGGCAGCCACTGCATATACCTATGTCACATACTGACAGCCTGCAGCACTAAGGTAACAGCCTTTTGAGTATTGAGCAGGGAGAGAAAGGAGGGAAGTGGAGGAGGGGTGGAAGCAACACGATTTGGCAATTGATTGGATGTGCAAGATGAAGGCTAGTAAGGCACAGAAGACGCCACTGTGGTTGTAAACCTAGATTATTGGAAAGCTTGTGTTACCCTTCCCTAATAAGGAAGTTCAGTGGAGAGGTTATGGAAAAGATAATGTAATGAGATTTGCAATCTACCCCAAGTCATAAATAATGAATAGAAGGAAGGTGGGGCTTTTGCTCACTGGGCACTATCCAGGAATGAACAGTCCCCCAAGGGGCTGCCTGCCAAAGCCATGAGGTGATCTAGGAGTCAGGGCTGAATATTCTGGATGAGTGTGCAGGATTTTTCCCAATGAAAGCTCTATAGTTACAGCTGTGGGCACACAGCAGTAAGATTACATCTGCTTTGAGAAGCCAAAGCTTGGCTGAGAAAAAAAAAATCCATAGCTTACACAGCAGAAGGAGGGAAAATGAGAGAAGATATGTTGGGGTATACAAATAAATGATGTAGTGGTGTTGGAGACAATCCCTATGATGGATTAGAGTGGGGAGTTTGGGATTAACTACAGGTGATATATGGCACAGTGGATGGAGCTCTGGGTCTGGAAAGCTAAAGACCTAGGTTCAAAATTTGCTTCACACTTTTATTAGTTATGTGACTCTGAACAAATAATTTAAGCTCTTTTTGCCTCAATTTCATCATCTGTAAAATGTGGATAATAGTAGCACCTTCCTCCCAAAATTGTTATAAAGATCAAATGAGATAATAATTGCAAAGTACTTAACACAGTGCCTCACACATAGTAAGCACTATATAAATACTAGCTACTATTACTTTACTCTGATTAGCTGACCACATTCTACTGACCATATAACTCCCTTGAGGTCAAGCCATTGACCCTACAGGGAATCCTGGACCCCATCTTGGAGATCACTAGTCTATACGATAAGCATTCCTCTAATACTTTTTTTTTTCTTTTTCCCCTCCCATTTGAGTTGTTAAGCCAAAATCATGTATGGGGAAGATGTGAGTTTGGAGTTCATCCAAGGAGCTCCAAAATGCTCAGTCTTCATATAGTCCTCAAAATATCAACTACAAGGACACAAAAGAACTGAGCATTCCAGGGAAAAGCTCTTTTGATTAGAATCTGTTCTGGATCTCCTTCATATGAATGACCAAAACTTTTACCAAATAAACATCTTCCTCCTTTACACCTCATTTGGGACTCTTGATTAGAGGGTTCTTGGCTCTACTGTTATAGCTTTCAAAGAAATTCCTATCGTTATGTGAATGGTAGACACCTTAATGGAGGAGAATCTTTTCAGAAATATTCTGCTCCACTGAAACAAATGTTTTATTATGGTTGGCAAATTATTAGCATGGTCAGATCTCTAAAGGAAACATCATTTAGTCAGTTGTAACTTAGAAGATGACATGCTATCAGTAGCAAAATTAATTGTCATTTATATCCTTAATGGAATATTATTCCTCTTTTTTACTTCAGTAATATTTTGTTTTTTCCCTAATTGCATGTAAAAATATTTTTAATGTTCCTTTTCTAACATTACAAGTTCCAAATTCTCTCCTTCCCTTCCCTAATCCCTACCTGAGACAATAAGCAATTTGACATAGATTTGACATGTGCTATCATACAAAATTACTCTCTTTGTATCTATACACATACACACACATACACCCACAACCAAAACAGAAAAATATAAAAGGCAAACAAATAAAAAAAGGCAAAAAAACAAAGAAAGATATATAGAGATATAAATGATAGACATGATAAGACTGAGAAATAAGATCCATCAATGACATTGATAAGAACATTCTTAGAATAAGATCAAAATGCTTTCAGAATGGCTTTCCAGCAATTTTAGAGTAGAAATATAGGAGAAAGGAAGTGTAATATGTACATACAAATTTGTAGTGCATATAGAGTGACTGAGGAATGGGGTTTGGATTGGTGATTTCAATAATTTTGGGAAATTATTGAATAATAAATATATAATTATTCATTTATAATTATTTATAAATATATAATAAATATATAAATAATAGTATGGGGTGAAGAAAGTTCTTCTCCCATTGTAGGTTGACACCTTTCCTTTGAAAATTGGCTAGATCACCTAGAATTAGGGTAATCTACCTAATATGTTAGAGGAGGGACTAAAACTGAATCTTTCTGGCTTTGAGGAATAGTTCTCCATATATTCTATGTCAGAAGAGTCAAACACACAGCCCAGGGACCACCTATGGACCACAACACTCCAACTACAGCCCAAACCAGAACAAAATGTAATTGGCAGATATTTCACAAATCAAGAAAAAATAAATTAAAACATAGATAACAGATGTGTGTATGTATGTATATGTTTACACATACATACATGTATATGTATACATATATATTTTTCCTAAGTCAATATGTAGCCCACAGAGATCTTTATGTACATAAATGGCTCAGTGACCTCACCTTTGCCATACATGTCATTTGATTGTTTTCAAATGTTATACATGCTTCCTCAATGTGACCCTCAAAACTCCACTAAAAACATGCTCCCTCATCTAAGGGGACCTGCCTAATCCTCTAACCACTTTTTTTCACCCTTTGGGGGGACCCTGAAGCCCAGAGATGAGCCTCTAACTCTAAGACTTTTAAACCCCAATCCATGTTGACCTACCTTCCTGAAGCCATCTCTTATTCAAGTTAAATAATCCTCATTTCTATAACCTTTCCTCCCATGTTCTATTTTGCAGCCATTTCATCATCATCTTGGGAATCTCAGCCAACTTCTTGACCCTTCTTAAGTATAGAGCTCTGAATTGGATACAGGTCTGACCCATGCAGAATCTATAAAGGGAGGGTTATCTCATGTCTTCCATATGCTAAACTCCTATTTATATGTTCCAGCAGCACTCCTAGCTTGCTTGTTTGTTTTAATAAGCTCTACATTGCCTAGTCATAGGTAACAAGAGAGTGAAAATTCCAAACTAAACAGACTTTGACACTTGTAATCTGAACAAAGTTCTAACAATTATAAACAACTTTGCAATCTTCCTTCTTTTACCCACTTGGAAGGATATTCATTTGGCAGAGTGGGTAGATCTCGAATTTATGCATGGATTCAAAGCAAGGGGTATGTTTCCTTTTGACCCTGAGGCAATGAACACAATTTTCTCTTCTTTGTTTTCAGTCACTCTTAACACTAGTCCTCATATTCTCAGAAAAGAAAAAAAAAAGTATTTTAATAAAAGCTATTTGAGACTATTTACAGTCCTGATTTTTTGAGAATAATAACACTGGATCTGATAAAAAGGCTTTTATTTCCTAGGTTATATTTCTAGTGCACATGTTCTATATTACATTGATTTCTTAGTTACTTAAAAATTCGCAAATTTATTTCTCTTTTTTTAAACCCTTCCTTTCATCTTAGAATTAATACTGCGTATGAGTTCTAAAGCAGAAGAGTGGTAAGGGACAGGCAATGGGGGTTAAGTGACTTGTGGGGAGGGGGTCACATAGCTGGGAAGTGTCCTGAGGCCAGATTTGAAATGAGCTCCTCCAGTCTGTGGGACTGCCTCTCAATCTACTGAGCTACCTAGAGAGCTGTCTATAATTTAGATTCTGATTTACAATGAGAATTTTTTCCTTCTATTCAACTATAGCTTTGAGGAAGCAAGGGTAGAAACATGCTGGACTTGGAATCCTTGAAGATCTGGGCTCAAAGTCTGCCTACTAAGGACACACTTGCACCTGAATAACCTACATAAACTCTATGGGCCTCAGGTTATTCCCTAAAATTTAACAGATAAGACACAAATGTGTTGTATTCTCTATTTTTTAGAGTGAATCGCCACACTGGGAACTCCTCCTTGCCTCAATATCCAAAAACATCACAGAATTTCAGAATGAATTCTAAAAGCCATCTACTCAGATCCAAAGTTGGATGAAGATCCTATTTAAAACACATCCACGACAGGTTCCGGGTTAAGATGGCGGCAGAGTAAGAAGCAGCTCTTAACCGCTCCTGACCGAAATACACAAAACTCCTCAAGGGGACATAAAAACAAGTCCAGACGAACGGAGGCACCCCACAACAGGGCATAGCGTGGAAGGTACGTGGAATCCGGGCATTTCCATACTATAAAGGGGTGAAACAGCTCTCACTAAATCGCGGGCTGAGCAATCACCCCACCCCCAACCCCTCCACACACACCACCTATAACGCCGAAGCCAGCTAAAAAGAAATAGAGCAAGTTTGGGGCACCCATTGAGTCATTGGCAGCTCCGGGGCCTGATCCTAAGAGAAGCAAGACTTAGGACCCCAAAAAGTTAAAGAACGCACACAAACTCTGAGCGCGGGAGCAGGGCGCAGAGAACAGACGCAGGGCGCAGAGGATGGGCTCAGGGCGCAGGCGCGGGCAGAGGCGTGGGTGGAGGCAGACACAGCCACGAGCTAAAGCTCTGAAACCCTGAGTGGGGAACCAGCGTAGATGGGTATACGACTGTGGAAGCAGCGCCCTGAGACTTGTAAAGGAACCTCCTGCAGAGGATCAAGCAAGGGGGTCCACCAGGGGGCTTGACCTTGGAAAAAACCAGAACTCAGACCTCAGGAGCCAAAAGACCGCGGACAGACCCCAAGCGGGAGGATAAAACTGAGAAGTTGCTGGGCTAATGATGGCTGCCCAGACTCAGGAAGTTCAGAAGAGAAAGATAAACAACAAGAAAAAGAAGTCTTTAACACTCGACAACTTTTACACAGAGAAAATCCAGACAACCGAGCAAACAGAGGAGGAGAACAAACAAGCATCCGGACCCTCCTCAAATAAGGAAAACGGGTCACAAGCTATGGAAGAGTTCAAAACTGAGATTCTGAGGAAGATGGAAGAGATCTGGCAAGAAAATAACAGTTTAAAAGGTAGAATCTTGCAATTGGAAAGTGAGGCTCAGAAACCAAATGAACTGATAAGCAAATTGAACACCAGAAATGACCAGATTGAAAAGGAATACAAGAAGATTATAGCCGAAAACCAGAAGATTATGGCCGAAAACCAGAAGACTATAGCCGAAAACCAAAAGATCATAGCCGAAAACCGAAAGATTATAGCTGAAAACCAATCCCTAAAGGCTAGAATTGAGCAAATATAAGCTAATGATCTCTCAAGACAACAAGAACAAATAAAACAAAGTCAAAAGACTGAAAAAATAAAAGGAAACATGAAATATCTTAATGAGAGAGTGACAGACCAAGAAAACCGGTCTAGAAGAGACAATTTGAGAATAATTGGTCTTCCAGAAAAACCAGTAATTAATAGAAACCTGGACTCCATACTAACAGAAATTATTCAGCAAAATTGCCCTGAAATCCTACAACAAGAGGGCAATATAGACATTGAAAGGATCCATAGAACACCAGCGACATTCGATCCAGATAAGAAAACACCCAGAAATATAATTGCCAAATTCAAGAGTTTCCAAGCAAAAGAAAAAATCTTACAAGAAGCCAGAAAGAGACAATTCAAATATCAAGGAGCACCAATCAGGATCACACAGGATCTGGCAGCTTCCACGCTAAAAGATCGCAAGGCTTGGAATACCATATTCAGAAAGGCAAGAGAGCTGGGCCTGCAACCACGGATCAACTACCCATCAAAATTGACTATATATTTCCAGGGGAAAGTATGGGCATTCAACAAAATTGAAGAATTCCAGGTATTTGCACAGAAAAGACCAGGGCTAAATGTAAAGTTTGATATCCAGCCACAAAAATCGAGAGAAACATGAAAAGGTAAATAAGATACAGAGGGGAAAGAAAGAAAACTTATAATTTTTAAATTTGCCTTTTTAAGGGCCTCAGTGAGATCTAATTATCCGTGTCCCTATGTAGAGAAATGTTATGTATAATTCTCTGTAGTGAACTCTATTCACTATTATAGTATTCACTATTATAGTAATCAGAAGAATAATTCACAGGGTGAGGGTGGAACACTAAATAATCTAAGATGACATGGGGGATGGGAAAGAGGGGGTGAATAGCAGGGGACACCAAGAGAAACTTGAGTGAATAAGAAAAATAGGATATTCTATTACACACAAAGAGGGCATGTGAAGGAGAGGGGACAAATACTATTATAAGAAGGAGAGGAAGAGAGCATTAAGAGGTAATAATCAAACGTTACTCTCAGTGTAATCAACCCGGAGAGAGAAGAGTAGCTATACTATCCATTGGGACATAAAACTCTTATCTAACCCTTCTGAGAAAGTCAAAAGAGATAAACCAAGGGGAGCAGAGGAGTGGGGAAGTCAAAAAAAGGGAGGGGAGAAGAAGGGGGAGGGAATTCATAAGGCCTTTAAAAACAAAAAGAGGGGGAAAATAAGGGAGGGGGTAGAAAGGGAAGTTAATCAAGGGAGGGGATAAGGGATAGCGGCTCAATAGCAAACCACTGGTTTAAAAGGAAATAGTATAAGAAAAAGGGGGTAGGAATAGGGGAGGATAAGAAAATGTCAGCAAATGCACAACTGATGATTATAACTCTGAATGTGAATGGGATGAACTCGCTCATAAAATGGAAGCAAATAGCAGAGTGGATTAGAAACCAAAAGCCTACCATAGGTTGTCTACAAGAAACACATATGAGGCGGGTGGACATACACAAGTTTTAGGTTCAGGGCTTCAGCAAAATCTTTTGGGCTTCAAATGAGAAAAAGAAGGCAGGAGTAGCTATTATGATTTCTGACAAAGCCAAAGAAAAATAGATATGATTAAAAAAGACAGGGAAGGTCATTACATCCTGATTAAAGGCAGTATAAACAATGAGGAAATAACACTGCTCAATATATATGCACCAAGTGGTATAGCATCCAAATTCATAAAGGAGAAAATGGTAGAGATCAAGAAGGAAATAGATAGTAAAACCATACTAGTGGGAGATCTAAATATTCCTCTTTCAGATCTAGATAAATCAAACCAAAAAATAAATAAGAAAGAGGTAAGAGAGGTGAATGAAGTCCTAGAAAAATTAGATTTAATTGATATGTGGAGAAAAATAAATAGGGACAAAAAGGAATACACCTTCTTTTCAGCTGCACATGGCACATTCACAAAGATTGACCATGTTATAGGGCATAGAATCATTGCAAACAAATGCAAAAGAGCAGAAATAATAAATGTAACCTTCTCAGATCATAATGCAATAAAACAATAATTAGTAAGGGCACCTGGACAGGAAAATCAAAAACTAATTGGAAATTAAATAATATGATTCTCCAAAACCAATTTGTCAAAGAAGGAATCATAGAAACAATCAACAATTTCATTGAAGAGAATGACAATGATGAGACATCCTATCAAACTCTGTGGGATGCGACCAAGGCAGTACTCAGGGGGAAATTTATATCCTTCAGTGCATATATTAACAAATTAAGGAGGGCAGAGATCAATGAATTGGGCATGCAACTCAAAAAATTAGAAAGCAAGCAAATTAAAAATCCCCAGATGGAAACTAAATTAGAAATACAAAAAACCAAGGGAGAAATTAATAAAATCGAAAGTAAAAGAACTATTGAATTAATAAATAAGACTAGAAACTGGTATTTTGAAAAAATAGATAAAATAGACAAAGTACTGGTCAATCTAATAAAAAAAAGGAAAGAAGAAAACCAAATTGATAGTATCAAAGATGAAAAGGGAGACCTCACCTCTAATGAAGGGGAAATTAAGGCAATCATTAAAAACTATTTTGTCCAATTATATAGCAATAAATATAAAAATTTAGGAGATATGGATGAATATCTACAAAAATATAAATTGCTTAGATTAACAGCAGAAGAAATAGAATACCTAAAGAATCCCATATCAGAAAAAGAAATTGAACAAGACATCAAAGAACTCCCTAAGAAAAAATCGCCAGGGCCTGATGGATTCACAAGTGAATTCTATCAGACATTCAAAGAGCAACTAATCCCAATGCTATACAAATTATTTGATATGATAAGCAAAGAAGGAGTCCTACCAAATTCCTTTCACGACACAAATATGGTACTGATTCCAAAGCCAGGGAGATCAAAAACAGAGAAAGAAAACTACAGACCAATCTCCCTAATGAACATAGATGCAAAAATCTTAAATAGAATACTAGCAAAGAGACTCCAGCAAGTAATTAAGAAGATCATCCACCATGATCAGGTGGGATTTATACCAGGAATGCAAGGTTGGTTCAACATTAGGAAAACCATCCACATAATTGACCATATCAACAGTCTAACAAACAAAAATTACATGATTATCTCAATAGATGCTGAAAAAGCCTTTGACAAAATACAGCATCCATTCCTATTGAAAACACTGAAAAGTATAGGAATAGAAGGACCTTTCCTAAAAATAATAAACAGTATATACCTAAAACCATCAACAAACATCATATGCAATGCCCATTATCACCTCTATTATTCAACATAGTACTAGAAACACTAGCAGTTGCAATTAGAGAAGAAAAAGAAATTGAAGGTATCAAAATAGGAAAGGAGGAGACTAAGCTATCACTCTTTGCAGATGATATGATGGTCTACTTAAAAAATCCTAGAGAATCAACTAAGAAGCTTGTAGAAATAATCAACAACTTTAGCAAAGTTGCAGGATACAAAATAAATGCACATAAATCATCAGCATTTCTATACATTTCCAACACACTAGAGCAGCAAGAAGTAGAAAGAGAAATACCATTTAAAATCACCCTAGACAATATAAAATACTTAGGAATCTACCTACCAAAACAAACACAGCAATTATATGAAAACAACTACAAAACACTTTCCAAACAAATAAAACTGGATCTAAACAATTGGAAAGCCATTGATTGCTCATGGGTAGGACGAGCTAACATAATAAAAATGACAATTCTACCCAAATTAATTTACATATTTAGCGCCATACCTATCAAGCTACCAAAAAACTTCTTTACTGAATTAGAAAAAACTATAACAAATTTCATTTGGAATAACAAAAGATCAAGAATATCAAGGGAAATAATGAAAAAAAATGTGAAGGAAGGGGGCCTAGCAGTACCAGATATTAAACTATACTATAAAGCAGCAGTCATAAAAACAATATGGTACTGGCTAAGAGATAGAAGGAAGGATCAATCGAATAGACTTGGGGTAAATGACATCAGCAAGACAGTGTATGATAAACCCAAAGAGCCCAACTTTTGGGACATTAATCCACTATTTGACAAAAACTGCTGGGAAATTTGGAAAACAATATGGGAGAGATTAGGTCTAGATCAACATCTCACACCCTACACCAAGATAAATTCAGAATGGGTGAA
>NC_058135.1:47381778-47434044 GCF_016433145.1 Gracilinanus agilis
TGCAGGAGAGGAAACATATAAGAAAAACAACTGCTTGAACGCATGGGTCGGGGTGGACATGATTGAGGGTGTGGACTTGAAACTACCACACCAATGCAACTACCAACAATTTGGAAATAGGTCTTGATCAAGGACACATGACAAAACTAGTGGAAATGTGCATCGGCCATGGGTGGGGGGAGTCCGGGGGGTGAAGGGGAAAGGAGGAGCATGAATCATGTAACCATGTTAAAAATGAATATTAATAAATGTTTAAAAAAATAAAAATAAAAAAAAGACAAAAAAACCACATCCACGAGTTTGTCATCAGAACTGGACAGAGGCAAAAGTTACCCAAGGATGTGAATCTATGCTTTTTGGATGTGGTTCAGATACTCCATGAGCCTGTAGTTGACCAGAATTCCACTTTTTTTTTCTCTTAATGACAGCATTTTGTCTTTTGTAAGTGCAAAGATGATGAAAATTTTCATTCTAGTGTCTCTGGAAATGTTTTCTACACCCACTTTGAATCTGATGTTTTCAAAGTCACAGTATATATCTTTTCTTTTAAGTCAGAATTTTTTTAAAAAAACGGAAAAAGGAATTCATTACATATTTGACTTGGAAAAATAATTTAATCACTCTAGGCTGTTTTTGCTCCCATAGGAGAATAGAAGGGAGGTTGGATGAAATGGTTTTTAATATCCTTCTGGTTTTAACATTCAACAGCCTATGTATGTTTCCATAGACTAGGAGTAAATTAGGAATAAACTGGTTGGTAATCCTGGTGAATTATTCTAAACATTTATGTGTGATCTTTCATATATTTATTATTGATATCTTGTGGCATTGTATTAAATAGAAAGAAAGATAGCCTCAGAGGCAGTAAGACTTGAGATCCAGTCTACCCTTTGTCTATTTGTGTGACCCTGAGAAGATCACTGAAAAATTAGAAATGCAGTCCCCACATTTGCATTTTCGTTTCCTCATTTGGAAGTTCTTTATCTCAGTGAAATAACAGATCCATTCCCTCCCTACCCTAATAATCAAGAATATAAATGTCAATATGTACAAAATTGAAATTGGACATAAATCCAGAATAGTTAAAAGGAAGAAGGTACCAGCCAAGATTGAGAAACTCTTCCAAAACAAATTTATATTGACTTCTGTTATTAGATGATATTTTCAAACAAAATATAAATTTAATTAATACATAACAGACTCCCTTAAAAATGAGGTTAACAAGGGAAAAACATGAATTTACAAGTATTCTCAAGTGTCTTCACTATCTTAGAGTGATTTTTCTGCTGTTACACAATAAGGCACTATTAAAAAAACTATTATCTATAGTGTATTTTTATTGATTTTGTTAAACATTTCTTACTTATATTTTAATCTGATTCAGGCAGTACTCTGGAGTTTGCTGACTGCACACAAGATAAGTTTATTAATTTATAGCAGCTCTTTGTGTTTTTTAATTCTTTCATAAGAATTCTTTTCATAAATTATGACATAATATTCTTCCAATACCCTTGTGGGATATAAATGAAAATGATAATTCATGTTTCTTCCTTCATATAAAGAAATTAAACACAGACCTTGAGAAAGAGGCAAAGCTTTGACTCTATATTCTTTACAGACAATAGAATTTTAATAATAATAATGACAATAACAGCCAGCATCCGTATAGCACTTTAGAATTTTCAAAATGCTTAAAAAATAGGATCTCATTTAATCCTAATAAAAACTCTGGGAAGTAGATACTCTTATAATCTACATTTTACAGATAGAGATCCAAAGCTAAGGGAGATTAAATGACTTCCTCAGCTCAAGGCCACATGGCTAGTAAGTTTCTGAGGCTAGATTTGAGCTCTTCCTAACATAATGGCCAGCACTCTATCATACACTGAGCCACCTAGTTGCCTAGCAGAATCACAAAGTCATAAATTGAGGGGAGGACGAAATCATGTAAATAGGTTTATTCTCTTTATGGATGAAGAAAACAGACCTATAGTGGTTAGATGATGGCTAATTCCTAAACCAATATTTATTTCACTTCCTATTTTTACGGAAAAGATTGAAGGGATTTCCTTTCAAGAATGAAACTCACATTATCTTTTTTTCTTTCTGAGAAAAGGAGATCAATGGTTTCATTTTGCCATCATAGATTAAAGGCTGGCCATCTAGTCCAGTCTCTTTAATTTTCTAGACTAATCAATAAGGGACAAGAAGACTTGAGAAACTTGTCCAGGGCCACCCAGGTAGTATCAGAAGCTTCAAGGAAAGCTATCCTTCCAGAAAAGTTTCACATATTCCAATAGAAGAACATTTAGCGGGCAGCTGGGTAGCTCAGTGGAGTGAGAGTCAGGCCTAGAGACAGGAGGTCCTAGGTTCAAACCCGGCCTCAGCCACTTCCCAGCTGTGTGACCTTGGGCAAGTCACTTGACCCCCATTGCCCACCCTTACTAATCTTCCACCTATGAGACAATACACCGAAGTACAAGAGTTTAAAAAAAAAAAAGAAGAAGAACATTTAGGTCTAAAGAGAAGACAATTTAATTCAGGCTAACTAAAAGGGTCTACTATGAACAATACCCAATAGGACAAAAGGAAAGCAATTTCCTTGAAGAAGGGTACAGTCTGATCAGTGAAAATATGCAAGTGCAGCTAATAACTCTAATATACATCAAAATACTCTCTTTTGCCTGTCTTAGTATTCCCAGCACTTAGAATGGCACCTGGCATATAGCAGATATGGGATAAACGTTTGCCAACTTCTTGACTAAAAATGAGTAAGTATAGAGGAGAGGTTAAACAAAAGAGCTTGAGAGATTCAAGAAGTAGAAATGACCTCTAATGGGGAAGCAGAGGGAGAGGGCAGAGAAGAAGAGCACTTGGAAAAGGCAGCTAGAGCAAGCGATAAGTACCAGATTTGGAAACGGATAGTCTGAGTTCAAATTTCAGATCTGTTATTTCCTGGGTAATGTTGAGCGAGTAATTCTTGAACCTCTCTCCACATCAGGTTCCTAATCTCTAAAATGAAGGAATGGGACTAAGTTTCTAAGGTCCTGTTTAGTTCTAAGGCTTCAGAATTCATAGAAGAGGTGAGAGTGGAACTGGGCTTTGAAGGATGAGCATGTTTGCAATAGGAAGAGATGAAGGGGGAGAGCAAAGGACTGGATCAGGGAATACTGAAAATTGATTGGAGTCTAGAAGGTTTAAAGGTGAATATTATAAAATAATGTTGGGAAAACTTATTGAGAGCAGGAGAGAGAAACAAAGATTATATTTAGCTGGCAGGCAATAAGAATCCACAAATGACATTTATATTATACCTTAAGGTTGACAAAGTATTTGACATATACATAGATATATATACACTCATACACAAAGTTAGAATTGGATATAAATCTCAAATAGTTAAAAGGGAACAGCCAAGCCTGGGAGATTAATAAATACATCTATACATACATAAATATATATCTATATACACATAATTATGTCTGTATGTATATATACTCTTATGTACATATGTGATAATTATTATGACTAATTATTATTAATAATGATTATGTATTCATAAATCTATAAGTTTATGTCATTTTAAAGATTTCTTTGTCAGTAATATAAAGGATGAATTCAAAGGAGAAGATACTTAAAGCTGAGAAACCAGTTCAGAAGCTTTTACAATAGCCTGAGCAAGTGATAATGAGGGCTTGACCAAGGAAGGGTGGTGACTGTGAGATTACAAAGCAAGACTATGAGTGATACTGCAATGGTAAAACCAAACTAAACCAAAAATAAAACAAAACAAAAAGACCTGGTAGCTTATTGATTAGAGATGGCCCAAGAGAGGATGATTAAAAATTATGCCAAAGCTTCCACTTAGCTACCTAGGAGAAGGGTAATATCATCTATAGAAAAAAAGAAGTTAGATTTGGAGGATGATGAGTTCCATTTTGGACAAAATGAGCTGATGGTAGTCAGGACATTTGGTTAGGACAATAAGTGGTGAGAAGTGTAGAAATGGATCTTGGGGAGAGGTTGAAGCTAGAAATACAGACTCAGGGGTCAGCCTCAAAAAAAGTAATAACTGAAGTCATGGAAGATTTCCAAGAAAGAGAAGAAGGAAGAGATGGAGGGTAATAAGCATTTATTAAATACCTTTTATGTTTCTAGGTACAGTGCTAAGTGCTTTTGAAATACATGTTATTTCATATGAAGAAGAAAGAACCACAGGGAAATCTCACACTTGGGGGACAAGAAGAGGAAGCAGTAATGAATGAGACTGAGAAGGCATGGTCAGAGAAATAGAAGAGCAAGCGTAATTTATATCACAAAAACCAAGTAGAGATCTAGTTTCGGGGGATAATGAAGAAACTATTCTTACAGATAAAATCGCCTAGAAACTTTCTCGTTAGGGTTTACCAAAATTTTACTTCTCAACATTTTGGTTAATCATGACAGTAAAATAAAATTAATAAATATTTTATTCTATTTTAAGCATGCTAATTAGCAAGTTTTGTAACTCTAAATGTGTTGGAACAAAAGCATGTGTTGGCCACTACTCAGTCCCATATACTAATAAAAGGTATTAATGACAAGTTTATATTTGAGGTGGGGAGGTTTCTAAAAAACAGGCACTGGACATATTGATATCCTTGGCACAGAGAAAACGCAAGTGATAAAACTACTTCTAGAAATGTAGGTCAATAGCTTCTGTGCAACTTCGATTTTTAGAGAGTGCTTAGAACAACATGGTAAGTGACATTCCCAGGGCCATACCATCCATATGTGTCAGATTCAAAACTTGAAATGAAATCTTCATGGCCTCAAAACCAGCTTTCTATTACCTCTACCAGTTTGCTCCTTAAAGAAGCTATATCAAACTTTGCTAACTAACACACACATAAACCAAAAGGCAAAAATATGCGTGTAGATTGTCACAAGTTTTCTCAAAAAAGGAGCAATAGAATAGTCATATCCTGCAGAAAATTAACACTCAGAGATGATTTATGACTTCACAGTGACCCCTGTGCCTCTGAGATTTCCTAGTATTCATCCTTTATTTTCTGGAACCATTGACTCTCCTTCCCTAGCAAGCAACCTTTCTAATGATCTCAAAAACACTATAGAATACTGTAACAACCCCAAGTCTGAATCTCACTAAAACAATGGCATGATTTTATAGACATAAAATGGCAAAAATTATTAATATTTCTGCATATTTTTACAGTTTGTCCCTAAAATATTTGTTTTCCATGGCCAATGTTAATGTTAATATAACAACTAAGCCACAATAAGATAAATAGCATTTTATAATATATAGAGAAGTCTTTAGAATTTCATGTCAAAGCCATAAATGTATGGTAATCAGGTGGAATTTACCTGTGACTGGAGCATCGATGTCCAGTAAATTTTTTTCCTGTCGAAGAATTGAAGCACCCTCTGTTATTATTCTCAAAGCAACACTTTCTTCCAGCCGTCCCTCCTTCATGAGATGTGCCTTTAAGATATCCACGCGAGGTTTCCCATCATTATCAAACACTTCCTTTGCTGTGAGCCGGTGACTTGGAGGAAAAGGGACAGCTGAAAGAGAAAGGTCAAGTATTTTTTTAGCATCAAAAGCCTGATGTCCAATCTACAAGCAAAAGCATTAAAAAGAAATAAATGCCTCAGCATTCTAGACCAGGATGAAGGGTCATCTATCAAAGCTGCTCACCTTCCCTTCTATTGGTACTAGTTAGTTCATTACAGGAAGATCTATATTTCTTCTTAAAGCAGTCCATGCCTCATCCCCCCTTCACTGCTCTGCTAAAAGAGGAATCACGATAACAGGCTGTCCTCTTTGGCTCTGCCTAATTTCGGCAGGAGGAAGCCATTCTCACCACCTCCACCCAGGATCAGCCCTAGGCAAAGGTGGAGTGGCATACCTGCCAAGTACCTGCCATCAAACATGCCTTTCAGTTAAGTCATTGTCTCTGATTATTTATGGCTCAGGCAAAATGCAAACACACAGGCTGCAGATACTTTCCCATTAACACCTATGAATAAGAGTTAGTGCACCAGGACTGAGTAGACATCAGCAAAGAACAGAATCTTGAGACCAAAGTCAGAAGTCAGCTAAGAGGGAAAACGGAAAGAGGGCTTCCCCAAAAGGAATGGATTTCGAGAGCAAATTTCACCCCACTTAGGCTCATCCAAAAGTCATCCCCCACATACACTCTCCATAAATTTGCAGATGAATAAACTGAGATATGAAGAGTGATTTGCCCAAGATGGCAGGACTAGCTGTCCAAGCTGATGGAAACTACCCCCAACCCACACAGACAAACTATTTTTTTTTAATTTTCTCTTTTCATCCCAATTGTAGATCTTTCTATAAGTATATATACATATGTGTATACATGAGTGTATCTTCACCTATATAGTGACTATATGTATACTATATATAGTATGCATGTATGAATATATATATACATATAAATATATATATATATTTATATATATACACCTCCTATTCTCATTAGCCTTATACCAGATATTTCCACATGCACTGTTCATTCCATTTAATCCAAGAAATAAAGTCAAAGCCAAGAATGGACCTCATAGTCGAGAAGACCCATGTCTATGGGCTGTCTCTGACACACACTGTCTCTGACACTGCCCCACTGGACTTAATAAGACCTTATTGCCCCCAAGACCACTCTCAAAAAATCTAAGTTATGAAACTGCAGCTCATCATCAGGAGAAGCTCTGCCCTGAAGGCAAAAGTTATTTTTTAGTCTTCTTTCTTTACATTCAAAATGTATCTTCTTAAAGAAACAATAGCCCTTGAGTCTCCTAGGCTATCCCACAAAGGACTATCAAACCACAAAAGATTTCAAGTATTGTATTGCATGACTACAGTACAGGGATCCATAACCTCATAAGGGAGAAGAGCCACTTATTGTGATGCTTTGAGAAGATTTTTTTTAAAACCCTTACCTTCTGTCTTAGAATATTGGTTCTAAGGCAAAAGAGTGGTAAGGTCTAGGCAATGTAAGTTAAGTGACTTGCCCAGGGTCACACAGCTAGGAAGTATCTGAAGTCAGATTTGAACCCAGGGCCTCCCATCTCTGGGTGTGGCTCTCATTCCACTGAGCCACCAGGCTGAGAAGATAACTTTTTGAAGGGTAACATTAAACTCATAACCCCATAAAGGAGTATATGCTTATCTGGAGTATTTTATTTAATTTCTATTTTAAATAATGCATTAGTAAACCAACAACAATGACCAAAAAAAAATTTATTGTCTCCAAATGGCCCATAATGTACAGATGGATGGCCCTGAGGTGTTTCTACAGTTCATTAGCACATTAGTACAAGGACTTTTGTCTAAATTGTTAGTTATCAAATGAGATAAACTGCTTTGTAAACTTTAAAGCACTATATAAATGCTAGTTATTATTATTACTACTATCATCATCACCCACCACTATCCCCACCACCCCCAGGCCTTAGAATACCCTTAGAGCACTGGAGAATGGGGTCCAGATGGGGGAAGGAAACGTAATAACAAGAAACCAAGGGACTCTAGCAGAGGCAAAGAAGAAGTAGCCCAAATGGGACCCTGTAGTGGAGGTGTTCTCCTTTTAACATTGTGTGGGAAGAGGTCCAGAGATCAAGGTCTACTGATAGCCAAATACTGATATTTCAAAGTAAAAAGGCCATCATAGCACAGCACTAGCTGGTAAAGTGGATAGAGCACCAGGTTTGGCATCAGGAAGATCTGAATTCCAATATGACATCAGATATTTTCTAGCTGAGTGACTCTGGGCAAGTCACTTAACTTTGTTTGCCTCCATTTCTTCATCTGTAATATGAACAGGAAATGGCAAACCATTCCAGTATCTTGGCCAAGAAAACCCGAAATGAGATCACAAAAAAATCAGACATGACTGAAACCACCAAACAACTGACATAAGACTCATTTTTTTTTTTTTTTGGCTTTGATAGAGGTATGGACACTGGAAAGTCCTTAAAAAGAAAAGCTGGACACAATCACCTCTAAGGTTCTTTCTAGCTTTAAATCTAAAATCCTATGAGTCCATGCTAACTAAGGAGCCATATTGGTTGCCTTCTTGTAACTATTACTCCTATCTTCAGGGCTTTGCTTTATTTTGGATATGAATTTATGACTTCATTGATGTAAGGCTGAGGTGCCAAACTCTGGGTCTGCAACTAGCAACTTACAAAGGAGTGTAGAAGAACCAGTTTAAACTGTAATTGGGGAATGTTTAACAAAATAAATAAAATTAAAATACAACACAGATAACATTCATTTTGTGATTTCCTAAGTCAATATGTAGAGGTAGAGATGCATTTCTCTTTGAGTTTGATAGCACTAGTAAGATAGGGTGGCTAAGTTTTGAAGTGCAATACTTTAGACGTGAACCAGGCCATTGTGAATAGGCCTGGCAATCTAACCACCTCATTTCTATGAGAAAATACATTTAGGATCAAAAAAATCAACTGAAAAAAGACAATGCAGAATAATGTAGATTGGCCAGTTTTTCATAATTTTTTTCGTCTCAGATCAGGAGTTCTTAAACTAGAGTCATAAGAATTTGCTTTAAAAAAAAAGACAAAAACAAACCCTGATACTTTATTTCAGTATCATTAATTTCCTTTGTAGTCTTATAACTTAAAAATATTGAAAACCCCCATAATTACTAGACTTAAAATATTACAAAAACATAAAGATATAGTAGAAAGGTTAAAAAATGGAGTTGAAAGCATTTTCAAATACTAAAATTGCATTGGATTTGAAGTTAGAGTGGCATCCCCCCAAAACCACAGAAGTGTTTCAGGCAAACTATAAGCTGGGAAATTCCTTTGCTCCCTTCTATCCTTCTGACTCCCAACCCAAAACATCTGATAATGCCTATAAGGCAATGAAAGGATTATTCTTCTTGGATTGTCCTTCAGATTTGAGATGGACAGAGAGATATACACCTCCTTGATATCATGAAATTGTATCTGTCCTCTAAACTATGAGGGTCACCCCCTATGTCTTCAGGCTAACCTCCCCCCTGCCCATGCCCCAGTGCATACCACTCTAGAGTCACATCTTCACTGTTGTAAAGAGTATAAAGACCCCAGAATTGATGTCATCAGGGAACAGCTTTCCATCTATGCTGTTCCTCCTAGGAGGCAGTCTTCCACCTTTGCTATCCTCCTGGCCAGATTCAACATTACCATCTAAATTAATAAATTTCTTTTTTTATTTTTAAGCTAAGTTCCAGAGTCTTGCATCCTTGCAAAAGGTACCCTTCCTGAACCCTGGGGGTTCACCTCAAGCCCCCCACAACAAGAGGGCTTCTGGTCTCAATCCTGACTCTGCCACTTCTTACTAATGTAATATCCAGAGAATCACCTCTCTAGGTCTCACCCATCAGACTAGTAATCCTGGCAAAAAGAGGAAAATGACAAATGCTGGAGGAGTTGTTTTTTGGGTTTTTTTTTTTGTGGGGGGAAGCACATTGATGCACTATTGGGAGAGCTGTGACTGGGTCTAAGCATTTTCAAGGGCAATTTGGAATTATTCTCCTAAAGTTATGAAAAAGTGATTATCCTTTGGCTTGGTGATGCCTTTATTAGGGCTTTACTCCAAAAAGAATGAAGATGAAATTGTCCTACATATACACAAATATATTTATTGTTGCTCTTTAATAGTAGCAAAGAAGTGGAATCTAAGGGGATGCTCATTAATTACGGTAATGGCTAAGCAAATTTTGGAATATGATGTGATGGAAGACGGGGAAAGTGGGGGCAGTTGGGTAGTCAGTGAATTGAGAGCTAGGCCTAGAGACGGAGGTCCTAGGTTCAAATCTGACCTCAGACACTTCCCAGCTGTGTGACCCTGGGCAAGTCACTTGACCCCCATTGCCTACCCTTACCACTCTTCTCCCTTGGAGCCAATACAGAGTATTGACTCCAAGATGGAAGGTAAGGGTCTTAAAAAACAAACAAGTAAAGAAAGAAAAGAAAAGAAATAAGGAAAGTAATGGGTCCAGAGAGACTTTGGAAAACTGGTATGAAATGTTGCCGAGAAGAGAGTAGAAGCAGGAGAATAATGTATACTTTGATATTGTAAAAATAAACAATTCTAAAAGCTTTAAAAATTCTAACCAATTAAGTGGTCAACCATGATTCCAGAGGACTAATGGAGATTGTTGCCTACCTCATGGCAGAGATATGATGGACTAATTTGTAGCCTAAAAAACACATTTTGAGTGTGGGCTCACATGCCAAATTGTTTTGTTTGCTTCACTATGTTTATATGATACTTTTGCTTTTGTTGTTAAAATGCCCTCATATCAGACTCTTCAGGACCTCTTTTGGAATTTATTTGGCAAAGGTGCTGGAGTAGTTGGCCATTTCCTTTTCCAGCTCATTTTGCAGATGAGGAATTGAAGGCAAACAAGGTAAAAAAAGACTTGTCCAGTGCCACACAGCCAATCTGAGGCCATATTTGAAGGAAGATGAGTCTTCCTGACTCCATGCCAAGCACTATTCACTGTACCACCAAACTGCCCTTTATGACACAGAAGTTCTGTATTTCTGTTTCTTTTCTGAGGTAAAGAGAGGTGGGAATTATATGTAAAAAAAGAAAAATGGAATATATTGCAGGAAACTTGCAGGAATGGGAACCATTTAGACAAGGGACTTTTTGTGTCATGGACCACCCTCCCACCCCCAGAAGTATGGTAAAACCTATGGATCAGGGCAGCTGGGTAGCTCAGTGGATTGAGAGCCATGCCTAGAGACGGGAGGTCCTAGGTTCAAATCTGGCCTCAGACACTTCCCAGCTGTGTGACCCTGGACAAGTCACTTGACCCCCATTGCCCACCCTTACCAATCTTCCACCTATGAGACAATACACCAAAGTACAAGGGTTTAAAAAAATTATATATAAAAAAAAGCCTATGGATCCCTTCCCAGAATAATATTTTTAAAGTATTAAATGAAATAAATAGCACTGAAAAGGAAACCCATTAAAGTGAAATAATTTTATATAAAGATCGATAGATAGATAGATAGATAGATGGATGGATAGATAGATATGAGTGTGTGTTTGTGTGCTTCACTTATGGACAGCAGGTTAAGAACTCTTGATTAGAGCCAGATGTATTGAGAAATTCACAGCTATAAACACTGGCATAATTTTATAAATATGTCAGACAAGTATAGATTGTAAAGAATGAAGAAAAAGCTCGTTTCCTTTGTAATGGATAAAAGCTGCAGGTTTCCATCTCAATCTACTTTCTGTGTTCAAGTTCAAGTCTGATGGAGGAATTAAACCAACAAGTACCAGATTAATAAGGTAAGGGAGGCAACAAGAGAGAACACCTCAGGGAAAACATCCCCAACACGAATTAGATTTTCCTTTGGTCCCCTGACTCTTCCCAGGGCCAAGTTCACTGCGGTAACAGATGCTCCTCCCATCTCTCTAGACCCTTCACTTTCCAGTAATTCCTACTACTTGAGGTAACTGGCTGAGGGAACACCACCTGCTCTGGGCTCCTGGAATTGTCTTTAAATACAGAAGTAGGAGAGAGGCCAAGTGGAGGAGACTCTCTCCAGTTGGATGATGAGGGTACTGATCAGATGGGGTCCAATTCCGGTTAGGCAGATGGAAAAGAACAGCAGGGAACAGGATGGGCAGCCAAAGACAAAACTCTAAGTTCCTGCCAGCTACATAGAAGAGGCACCTGGGGCATTGCGAGAGATGGGGCTAACGGTCATGTGTTTGACAGTAAAGGCGAGGCCACCTGTGCAAAGATCATGTTTATTTGTGCTTCTACATGCACCGTGTCCTACATGCAGACTCATGCCAAAAAAATAGAAAAAATGTAAACATTTGAGCCAAGAAAGATAAGAACTGCTATGAAAAAGTTCAGTCATGTACACAAGGTTAACCTTGATTTTGAATCTTCCTTCAGGTCATTGCTGTCAGTGATTAAATCATGCTAGCACCAATTTGCAATGCATTGCAGCTTTTAGAAAACATTTTCTATTTTTAAAAACAAATTTTACTTGTTATCTAATCTTTATATTCCCTAAATTTTCCTATGTAACAATCACACTCCCATAAAGCTACTCTTTTTGATAAAGAATATATTTTAAAAGAAAAAGCATTCACTAAAACTGAGTAGTAAATTACTGAGGATATATACGATGGTCCATACCCATGGACTTCCTACTTCTGCAAAAAATTTAGAGGGAAGGGAAAAGCCTTCTCATAGCTCTTCTTTGAATGTAACTTGTTCAGCAAATATTTTCTAATATTTCTTATTTCTAAATACTTTTGAATTCTCAAGAGCTGATTTAATCAATGAAAAATCTTTAAACACCTTCACCTTTAATGCCTTTAAACAAGTCCCCTCAAAAAATGGAGAGAAAAAACATTTCAACTGAAGAAAAAAAGGCACAGTAGGTCAAATTTGGGGCACAAGATCTCCACTGATTTCTGTTAAGCAATATCCCAGATGGCTACATGGTCAAATAATGTTGTGGTCTGGTGCCTTAATCTCTGCCTGAATATTCATTGTGTATTAGAACAGCAACGATAATAAAAGTGAAAAAAGCAAAATAAAACAAAAAAATTTTGTTCTACTATATTCCCATTGAACAATGGATCAAATTCATTGATATCACCTCATAAGAAGGCTTTGTTAGTCTGGAAGTAAAAAATGTGGACATCCCAGGGTCATTGTAAGAACAGTAGGTTAAGAGGTATAGCTAGGTACCTCCATGGACAGAGAGCTAGGCCTGGAAATGGGAGGTCCTGGGTTCAAATGTGACCTGAAACACTTCCTAGCTGTATCACTCTGGGCAAGTCATTTAATCCCAGTTGCCTACCCTTTATAATACTTCTGCCTTAAAAGTAATACTTAGTATCAATTCTAAGACAGAAGGTGAGGGGCAAAAAAAAAACCCCTAAAACCAAAAACACTAGGTTAGGGTTCTACAATTGATTAAGATCAAAGGATATAAGCAGGTAGTTTTCTAAAGAAGAAATGTAAGGTATCAATAGTTATATGAAAAACTTCTGCAAATCATTATTGGAGAAATGAAAATTAAAGCAACTATGAGGTTCCTCTTCTCACTCATTAGAATGACAAAGATGGCAAAAAACAAAAATGATAAATGTTTGAGTTTTGTAGGGAAATAGATATATATTAATGTATTGTTGCTGGAGCTGTGAATTCTGGAAAACAATTTGGAAATATGTCATGAAAAGGGCATAAGGATGTCACTGCTAAGTCTAAATTTCCAAAGAGAGCAAAGAAAGAGGCACAAGGCTCATGTTATAAAAAATATTTAGAACAGCCCTTTTTATACTGGTAAAGACTTAGAAACTAAGGGAGTATCCATCAACTATAGAATGGCTGGATAAATTATAGTATAAGAATGTAACAGAATATAATTGTGTCAAAGGAAGTGATGGAGACAGTTAAGAGAAACCTGGGAAGACTTGTATGAACTGATGAAAACTGAAATAAGCAGAAGGACTGGGAGAACAATTCCTAAAATAATGATAACATACAACTTAAACTCTGATCAAAACAGTAACTATCCATGACTCGAGAGGATCTATGATTAACACTCTACTCTTATCTTGACAGAGAAGTAACAGATTCAGGGTGCAGAATTTAAAACAAAAAAACTATGATAGGTATGTGTATCTGCATACAGATATACAGATGTACATATGTGTGCATAATACACACATGTACATACCACATGTATATACATATATTTACTTATATGCATGTGTGTACATATATATGGCTGATAGAGACTTTTTTTTGCTTCACTATGTATATTTGTTACAAGGGTTTTGTTTTGCTTTTCTTAATAACAATTTGGGGATGAAGTAGAAAAAATGGATTTTTGTTCATAAAAAATAATTTAAAAAATACTAGGCTGTGAGTCTAGAAACTCGGGTTTGATTGTCAGCTCTATCACTTAGTAAAGATGACGTTCAAGCTCAAGTCACTTTTCATGATTTCTTCCAATATAAAATGAAGGAGTCTGATCAGATGACTTATAAGGTCTCTTCTCTATCTGAAGTAGTTTTAGAGTCAATCAACACGTCATTATTAAGCACCTACTATATGAAATAATTGTATATAATGAGATGGGACTTGTATTCTATCAGAAAGGCACAAGGAACACTATAACTGTCAAGGTACTAAGAATTTTTTAAGTGCCTACCATATGCTAAGTACTGAAGGTACAAAAAAGGGGAAAAATCAGTTTGGGGGGGGTGTATTTTTATTTTGTTTATCTTGTCCTCTTTATTCAAGTATTTCACAGCAGGTATATTACAAATTACAATAAATGTTCAAAATTCCAGAAGTTCAGATAATTAAATAATTTACTTCAAACTACTATAAAATGAAGTCAAACTGCAGATTACCAATTTAACACAATTCTAAAGAGGTCATTGCCTAAAATGGGAGACAACACGTAATTGGCAAAAAAGATATCTTCAGTATCTATTGGAGAGAATCTCAGGGGTAAGACAGTAAGATTAAAAAGACCTGAGAAAGACTTCTCAAAGAAGGTGGAATTTTAGTTGAGACATAATACAAGCCAAAGAAACTGAGATGAAGAGAGTGAAAGTCCCAGGCATAGAGACAGATAGCAAAAATGCATGCCATTTGGAGAGAGTGTCATGTGTGAGCAACATTGAAGAAGTCAGGGTCATTGGACTAAAGAGTAAGGCTGTAAGGAGGTTAAAAGGGAGAAAGGGGTTAGGGTGAGAAAGGCAAAGACACAAAAAATATGATGTTATGGATAAGAGTATTGAGCTTAGAGTCAGGAAAAACTGAGGTCAAGTCCTATCTCAGATACTTAGTAGCTGTGTAGTCTTAGGCAAACTACTTGATCTCTACCTCAGTTTCCTCATTTATAAAGTGAAGGAAATAATCTCCAACCTCACAAGACTGCTGTAAGGAACAAATGAGACGGCATATTGGTAAACCCACTATAAAAATGTTAGCTACTTTTTTTTTCCTCCAAGAAGGAAAAAAAAAATGTAGCATATTCTATAAATTATAGTATACTGATACATTGCAAATCAAAATGTGATATCCCTGGCCCCCTAGGATAACTATTGTAGAAGCAGCTTTTACCTCATGGTATTCATACTAGCATCTTCAGAAGCACCAACACTATTATGAGAGCACATGTTGAAATCATAAATTTAGGTCCGAGACCATTTATTTAAGCCACATTGATGCTTAGATTATTTATCACCTTCATCTGGCACTGGTTCTACTCATATTTCCTTGTGGGGAATTGTCTATCGTCCATAGACCTGTTCAATCATTTTCATTAGTGCCCAACTCTTCATGACTCCATTTGGGGTTTTCTTGGCAATAATACTGGAGTGGTTTGCCATTTCCTTCACCAGCTCATTTTACAGATAAGGAGCCTGAAGCAAACAGAGCTAAGTATCTTGCCTTGGGTCATACAGCCAGGAAACTTCTGAGGTCACAACTTAACTCCAGTCTCCTTGACTCTAAGCTCAACATTCTTTTTTTTTGTGTGTCTTTGCCTTTTAAAGCCTTTCTTAACCTGACCCCTTTCTACCTTTTAATCTCCTCTATCCACTGAGCCATTTAGCTTTTCCATAGACTTGTAGTATAGGTGAAACAATCAGCAAGGATTTTATGAGCACTGACTATTCCAGCTTTCTCCAAGTCATGATAGTTGGAAAACAAGAGAAATTCAAACACAGTCCCTGCCTTTGAACTTTACTGTGGCTAGGAGTATTTGTCTGAGGGGGCTGATGAAAAGTATAACAGTCCAGGACTGAAAAAACAATGATAAGATAAACTTGTTTACTACCTGACTGTAGCTGATGCCATATCTGTGTTTGGTTGCCTGGTTTAACTCTTCTCAAGTAGACTATATTAACTGTGGGACTTTGGGAGTCACTCACTGGACCCGAGTTCTTGAGTAGAATCTTGGGGTTGAAAGTTTCATTCTGTAACCAAGATTCTGTACTTCTATGATCTTAAGTTAATTCATAGGTCTATTTCTCTTCAATATATATAATACATATTTCATATATAAATAGTAGGTGTGTATGTATATACATTAGATATAAATGTATATAAATATTTGTTAAACTCACTATATAAATGTTAGCTACTTTTTTTTATCTCTAAGAGGAAAAAAATGTCACATATACAATATCTACCTGTACGCCACATTTTGTAGAATGTGACTTTTTTCCTTCTTAGAGAAAAAAATGTAGCTTATATAGAGCATTTAACATATCTATATAAACATATATAATTTTAGAATGGATTGAATTTTTTTAATTTTTCAAAGTAGGAAACAAAGAGATGAACACTAAATTTTAAAATCATACATTAATTGTTACATTATTGTTTCTAATTCTACAAGCTATGCTATCCTTATGAATTATAAATCTTCTTTTGAGAAAATAAGATCCAATGAGACCTGAAGAAATTTGTCTTGTCAATTTAATTATATCTGAATTTATAAATACACAATATACCATAGTACAAGGTTTCTTAATTGTTTGTTTGTTTGTTTCATGGGCTCCAATGGACCTCTTTTCAGAATGTTTTAAATGAATAAAATAAGATACTATAAAAGAAATGAATTAAATTGGAATGAAATTATCAAAATTTATATATTTTTTAAGTCTCCAGTTTAAGAATTCCTGCCACCATCACATGTAGCTATTATTTGGTGTTAGGAATAATGTGAATGGGAAGCTAGGTGATACAATGCATTGATTGCTGGTCCAAGAGTCAGGAAGATCTGAGTTCAGATCTGACCTCTTCCTAGCTGTGTGACATTGGGCAAGTCACTTAACTCTGCCTCAGTTTATTCACCTGTAAAAATGAGTTAGAGAAGGAAATGTCAAACCACTCCAATATCTTTGCCAAGAAAACCTCAAAAGGGATCATGAAGAGTCAGACACAACTGAAAAGGACTAAGCAACATTATATTAATGTCCATTTTATGTGTGGCAGATTTTTCTTTGATTTCAACAAAAATTCTTATTAAATTTAACTATCTACAAAACATAATGCTTTATTTATCTGTGTCTCATATATGAAAATTCAACCTATATCCTGAGGTAAAAGCTATATTGATTTTGTTTATTTATCCCTCATTTCTTTCTTTCTCTTCAACTCCATAATCCTCCATCTATACCTCACCCAGTTTTCAGTCATCTGGTATTTATAAGTAGAAGTAGGACTAGAAAAACAGGAAGAGAAAACCTCCCCTGATCTGCCTGTGCCTATATTGTCTACACCATGCCCATCTCCTCCTTTAATTTTCCGGAGTCAAAGCCTCCTGTTCACCCCAGGTGCTTCCCTAGCTTTTATTATAGTATCACTGACTTCTTCCCTGCCCGAAACCAAGGTAACAGACCCAGCTCCAATCCCTATTCCTACTGCTCAGCAAAATGGGGAACGGGGAGAAAGGGGTAGCAGTGACTTATCCCATCTTAATATGTTTCCTTTATACCGAGAAAAAAATGTTATTTCCTCAAAAAAATAAAGTATGATAAAATAACTATGATATTTCAGTTATACTCCTTATTGAATAGGCCAAAACATGTTTGCATGTGTGTATGTGTATGTCTAATTTTTTAACTCTAGTTCACAGTATTGGCATGCAGATAAGGTACCTAATAAAGTTTATTGACTCATCTGGATCCTTCTAGGAATCTAGTCCCCAATTTAAAGATTTTTCTATGGCAAAATCATTCCAAATTCTAAGCAGTTGACTTAACAGACAGATTTTTGGAACCCAACTTCTTGGAAAGTTGAGAGTTTTTGTGAGTCACCATGAAATCACAAAATGTATTTATTCAATGTATAACTATGCACCTTACATTGTATACATGAAAATTCATTAGGGTTCACTGAGATTTCTTTTTCAACTCCCAAGACCTGTTTCTTGAACCCAGTCTTTCAACTTTCCCTAAAAGTTAATTATTGTCTGACAAATGATAATATGCATACACTTCACAAATATTCATAAATATTACAGTGTTGAATTTCCCAAAAGGACACAGGCTCGGGCAAAATTGTACATAGTGATCTTTGTAACTAGATACATGTTCTAACAAGGTTTGAAAAAACTTCTTTAAAATAGATCTATAAGGAGAAGTCAGATAGATAATTCTTTGCTACTGTCAGCACCGTTAGTGTTATCTGAACCTGAAAATATACATGTCCTATAATTGTACAAAAAAGCCAGGAGAATCTTGAATCTAACAAAAAAAAAGGTTTTCTATTGTATTGGAAAAAGCCTGGATTGACTGACCAACTCATTTGCAAATTCAACACTCTATTTGGCTTTCTTCAGACATCTGACATCCAGATACCATATAACAGAATATTTATTACATTTTTACATAACCTCATGAAAGTAGTCATAAAGGACTCAGCCTGCATTGAAGGAAAAGAGCTTTCTTCTTCTTCTTCTTCTTGGTTTTCCATAATACATAGTACTTTGGCTCTAACCCTAAAATAAGCAGGTTTGTGTTTTTAAAGATCAGACACTAGCTAATTAAAAGAATTATTGTTCCAGCTGCAGGTGATTAATGATTAATTAGAAGAAATGAAAGCCTGATTGTTATACAATAATAGCTTTCTTTTGTTATCTGACTTTGAAATAATTATCATTCAAATTATAGATTTACATATTTTTTATAACAATAATGTGCTAATAGCGAATGTTTATATAGTGCTTTAAGGTTATTTGCAAAGAGCTTTATAAATGTCAAATTATTTGCTATGGATCTATACACCCTTTCTACAGAAGTCTTTCATGCCACTTCAAGGCTATATTGGTGCTGTTTATTTCTCCCTCATCCCTTTCTTTCTCTTCAACTCCATAATCCTCCATCTATACCTTACCCAGTTTTCAGTCATCTGGTATTTATAAGTGGAAGTAGGACTAGAAAATATATACATATATGGGTATATCTATCTATCTATAAATCTATGTATATTAAAATGCACATATCTAAATCTAAGTACCTTTATTTGTATTTATTATACATATATATATGCCAAAACACAAAATAATTTCATATAGTCTCAGGAAAACATGATACAATAATATTAAAGGTAATATTTGTAAAAGAAGCAGGCTGAAGCTAAACTATTCTAATTATTCTAAAGAAATGCATTTTGTCTCAAACCCTGCCTTGGGTTCTCACCTACCAAGAGATTCCCAAGTGAACCAGAGAGCTTGGAAGTGCTCATTTAGGGAAATTCCCCAATCTCTGGCCACTCCACTGAATTCACTTCCCTCCCCCCCAAAAGGTTGAAAAAAATGTACTTTTAAAGAATTCTCTTTTGTAAAACAGATCCCAGGGGGCCCTCTCTCTGGAGAGCAACATCTAGGGAAGGGATTTAAACCAAGGAACAAACAAGGGTAGACATTTTCAGGCAAGTTTAATTTATTTCCCTAATGAGCATGTCCCTCTGAACATAGTAATTATGCCTTAGCCACAGAAAGTGCCCAGGGAGCTACAAACTTTCAGCTTAACTGTTCACTACTCAAATCAAACTAAGGACATCCCCAAGTCCCTCCCCAGATCCCTCCAGTGCAATTTTTCCTCTCTCTCCTTTTGCCAACGTAAGTCTCACAAATCTCTCTCTAGTCAGAAGGTTTTTAGAGAAAAAGCCACATACACCACTGCACAATGTAATATTCATTCTGTTATACCACAGTCCCTAATGCATGTCAGTACATATGATTCCCACACCCAAGTTTTAACTTTCAGGCTCATCAGTCAGCAACAGACTGCTTCCAAGCCCACACAGCCTCCATCTGGCAATGTCCCCTGTGGTTAACACCCCTACAGTATTTGTTTTTCCTCACTAATAGAATGCCTCCTCTTAGAATGATCACTGAGAAAGTCAAATTAAATAAATGAATGCCTTGAGTATCTTCCCGTGGTAGGGCCAGCATATGGTCACGAGCTGATTTCCTGAGATACCAAAAACACTTTTCAGTTTTAAAACTTCTTCAAACAAGCAAACAAACAAACAAACAAATCCTTCTCACTCTAAGCTTAGTACACGCCGGGGCAGAGAAGGTGTTTTAACAAATGTTTATAGGTGGATAGACTGATGGAGAATACGGTACTGGTCCTTTGTGCCACAATGAGGCAAAGATTGAAACATTTGCTTGCCTCAGAGACATCCTCCAGGAGAGCTGAGCCCCAGCTAAATCCCTTCATTTGCCTTTAATTCCCTCCTGGGCTTGCCCTGTGCTCTCTATTCTCTGAAGGCAGCCAGCAGCAGGTTGCAATGAAACAGAGCCCTCTGGGTCTCCTTGTTGCAGTAATGTTTACATCGCTGACTTCAGTGAAAAACATCGTCCCTGTGACTGCCAAGCAGCCTGGCACGTGCTTCTTCCTGGTCCTGGTTTAGAGGAGGCAGCCATGCATTCCTACAGTCAGGGGAGCTGCCCCAATGGGCACACAGGGGGATCTCCTCCTGTGCCTTCAAGTCACAAATTCCCTGGCATGTAAATGCTCAGATGTTCCTATGACTGCATCAGGATGGACCCAGGGCTGTTCCCTTCAAAGCTGAAGTGTTTCAACATAATTTGAAGGCAATTCACAGGGAAATTATCTTCCTTGATCTTCTTTGTCCTTAGAATGAGCTCATTTTGATGTTAATTTGTTGAATGAGACATGCTTCAATCAGATATAAAAGCAGAAGTCTTGCTATATGTCTATCCCTCAACAATCTCTTAAATACACACATATACATATACTTATACATATGTATACATATATGCATAGACATGTACAAAGAGAAATAACTTACTATAGTTTTTTCTTTCCAAATTAAACGACACATTTTGTACAAAATCCACTCTCACATGCTCATAGAAATGGAAAGCTAACATAGGATGGATGGATAATTGATGATTAGCGATAATCTCCAAACGTCATTTTGACCAATAGTTTCCAATTTCCTCTGCTCCAAATTATTTAATCAGACTCAAAGGGCTTGGGGAAATCTCTAAGTAAGTTTAATCTTTTCTCTCTGTCTGCCTCTAAATTCTGGCTGAAGTTATGAGAGATAATTTATGTAAAGTGCTTTACAAATTTTATTGCTACATAAAGTTAAATCTTTCTCCTTCTCCTCCTCCTCTTCCTCCCTCTCCTTTTACTCCATATAACTACCGAATTGTGGAAAATAGGAACAAATGTCCCCTTTTGTTTTAACCCTTACTTTCCGTCAGTAATAACTATAGGATAAAAGGGTAAAAGTTACTGCAAAAGTTAGGGCAAATTACTTGCCCCAGGTCATCCATTAGGCCACATCTGAGGCCAAATTTGAACCCAGGACCTCCGAACTCCACACCTGGATCTGTATCCACTGAGCCACCTAAGGTCCCTAGAAATATCTCATCTAGCTCCAAGAAATATTATACAAGGGCTTATAATAAAAATTGTGGGTCCCATTGAGCCAGAGGATCTAAGAACTAGATGGGATTTCAGCAAGATGTAATACAACCCCCTTTAGAACACAGATGAGACCTCAAAAGGTTTGAGAGACTTGCCAGTCCCATGGACTTTTAGTGGCAGAACTGGGTCTGGCATCCCCATTTCCTATTAGTTTAATGCCCTTTCCACTAAAGCATGACTACTTATTGAATACCTGCTATTTGTCTTTGTGTTCCTATAACTCTGTGGTAGGTCTTATGGGGGATCCAAAGATGAAAAAAGACATTATGAACAGCTACCAGCATATGGAAGAGAATAACCCATGCTATTTCTGTTGTCTAGAAGTATCCATGGATGCATTACAATGTACAAACTCAGCAAGATTTTCAAAAGCCCTATGCCAGTATTTGAGTCGTAGAGTGAAATAATCAATTAAAATGTTCACTTTTAAAAGAATACTCTTTTCTTAGTCCTTGAGCGCACAAAGTACAGTTAGGCTCCATATTTCAGTAAAAGGAACATCTTTAATGAATTATTTTATTGATTTTGGACTTACAGTATCTGAAACATGAGTATAGCTCTTTCTCACAATAGTTTAGAGAGTACTTAGCAAGAGAAAAGACCCATTTGCCATTTTTCCTCTTCTTGGCATCCAAATACCTAGCTAGAAACAATGCACCACAGACAATCTATCCTCTATGATAGGGAAAAAATGTTCTTTATGAGATACAGCTGTGTCTATATTCACAAGATGCTTGAGATTTGACAGACAAGACACAAAGGTTCTATACTCTATCCCACAATGATGGGAAGGGTACCAAAACATCCATAGGTCCTCAGCTCAAAATTCAGCATTATGCTGCATCTCTAGCCAAATAATAGAAACATATACAGGAATTTATGGGGTGCCATCTCCTCAAACATCAAAGAACATGTTGAAAGAGAATACGCACAGTTCCAGATAGATTTATTAGGAATACAGAACATTTGTCATCACTTTTAAATAACCTCAACCTCACCACTCCAACTCAAATGAAAATCATGACTTAATAGATTATTGCTAACAAATTAAAGTGAATAGATTCTGAAAAATGAAGCTAAAAGGGAAAATATAAAATGCTTACTTATTTGAGATGGACAGTATATGTATTTGTGTTGCCAAATGGGGGGGGGTAACTTAGTGCCCAGTCAAATACAGATCTCTGCAAATCTCAACAGCTCCAAGGCATATATATCATCTAATAACCAGTTAATTATGACATCCCTCAATAATCAAGTTATTATGACTTCCTTGTTCAGAGGAATTAATATTGTATTTTTAATAAGTTCTATAAAATGGCTAAAATGAGAAAAGGTTTGGGGGCTTCTGTTATGTGGCAAAGCCACTTAGGAACAACTTTTGTTTGTTCAGTTGTTTCATTCAATGTCTAAGCCTTCTTGATTTAATTTGGGGTATTCTTGGCTAAGATACTGGAGTGGTTTGCCACTTCCTTTTCCAGCTCATTTTCTAGATGAGAAAACTGAGGCAAAGAAGATTTGTGTCCTGGGTCGCATAGCTAGTGTCTGAAGCCAAACTTGAACTCAGGAAGATGAGTCTTCCTTGCCTCCATGCAGAGCCCTCTATCCACTCTGCCATCTACCTGCCCTAACAGCTAGAATTTATATGGTGTATTTATATTTACAAAGCACTTTATATGTTTTTATCTTATCCTTACAACAGCACTGTGAGGGAGGTGCTACTGATTCTCCTATTTTATGAATGAGGAAACTGAGGCTGAGAGACAAGTGATTTGCTCAGTCACATAGCTAATCAGTGTTTGAGATGGGATTTGAACTTAGCTATTCACTTCAAGCTTAGTGCCGTATGTTCTATGTTACTTAGCTGCCTACAACAATCTAACTCATTCCCTTAAAGTGTCAAATAAATAAGGTGTAAATTTTCTTTCCTTTGGGCATAACACTTTTACACACCCACAAGAAGTTATGGTGCCACAGTCCTCATAGGAGTTAATTATAATCTTTGGGAATCAAGTTTAAACTATTCTGATCTCCCCTAAATATGTTTAGAGTCAAAAGATGGACATACCTAAAGTTCATATTTTCCATGAATATTAGAAACCCTTTCTAAGCTGTTGTCCATTAATATACTCACAATAATATATAATATCCTCATATATGTAAAAGGTGGTAAACATCAAAGGCTTCTTAAAATTGCAATCCAATCTCTTTATGTTTAAAAATATGAAAAAGAGGGCATTGCAAAAGCATAGAATCTCATCATTATATGGAAAATGAGCATTATAAATAAAGGATCTGAAAGGTTGCGGGGTTTGCTTTGGGCGGATGGAGTTTGTTTCTTACATATTTTCAGGAATGAAAGATGCAAGAAGCAGGTGGGAAATGGGAAGAATGACAGATGGATCAGGCTTTATTTTTAATTCAAGAAAGAAGAAATCCAAGTCCAACTCTCTGAACTGTCATAAATGGAGTAGAAGAAAATATTCCTAGAACCCAAACCCTAAACAGCATTTAGGTTTTACTATGGCCCTCTCCCAAAGGCACCAGCATGATTAAGACTCTCTATAACCAAAGGGGACTCAATTAGTTGTCTCCTACAAAATAATAAACAAACTCACATGTGCACCACATATACAAACAACCAAACATGCCCTTGTCATGGTCCTCTGCTCCAAATGAAATCCCTCATCGCTAAATCCTAATTACCCTGAAGATTTCCATTCTCAGGGGACCAGGTGATGTTTTCCAGGGAGCAAAGGCAAAAAAAGTTCCCCTCTGAAAAGTTTCTCCAAACAGCCCCACTTGGCAGACCTAGCTCTAATGCTCCTGTCTTAAAATACCACAAATTGCACTCTTGTACTTTTTCCCAACAGAAAAATATTCCAACCAAATCCGAGGCTGCCACAGATATGCACAGAAGTCAGAATGACTCAATACAGGGGGGCTGTTGGCTTCAGGTGCTGCTTTCTGCACCACTAGCAGTCAAGGAACAGAAGGATTTTTGCACCACTGTGGGCACAAGTGAGAAAGGGAACCCTTATGACGATGGCTAAAAGGGCAAAAGGACCAAAACATCTCCCTGTCTTGAGTCAATCTCTAAATCAATGACATGAGCCTTTCATGTTCCACTTCAGCACTGCAGCATTCATATCCTTTTAAAGTGTTTTGAGTACAATAATGGTGTTTCCTTTGTCCAACTTGCCTGAATGCTAACAGCCCACATACTCATTGTTGTCCTGAATGTCCATTCCAAGAGAACTGTGATTTGGGACTTTAAAGTCTAAAGGTTGATCTGAGTTTAGATTCTAATCACAGGTGAATGAATAATTGAATAAAGCATTTATTATGTGTAAAGTATTGTTAAATTTTGGGGATACAAATAGAAAAATAAGACTTTCTCCACCCTGAAGCTAACATTATAATGGAGGCAGGTTTAGGTTGCAAGTAGGATGTCCCATGATCATGCAGTGAGAAAGCGGAAAATAATATCTCTTTTTTTAATGTCGTTTCGGCTAATAAAATCATATCAGTTTTTAGTGTTGAACCATTTGACACAGGCAGCTAAGTGGCAAAATGGATAGAGTGCTGCATCTCGAGTTAGGGAGACTTGAGTCCAAATCTGGGCTCAGATAGATACTAGCTATATGATTTTGAGCAAGCTGTTTAACTTCTTCTTTCCTCAGTTTCCACATATGTAAAATAGGAATAATAAGAGTACCTATTTTCCAGAAGGATAAAATGAGATAATATTTGTAAAATGCTTAGAACAGTGCCTGACATATATTAGGCACTACATAAATGTTATCTATTATTTTTTATGATGTTAATGATCTAATTATGATGAAATTCATAAATTAAAATATTGAATTTTTTGTTCATTATAACAATTTTAATTGAAATTAGTAATAATGTAGTAATGCAAGTATGAAGCACACTGGTTTTGGAAGACCACTGAAAGGGCTAAAAGAAAATACCAGTATCCCTTCTACCTTGCGGGGCAGGGGCATGGCATCCATTCAATCTGTATACAATTTTGAGGCCCTCCTTTCATACCAGAGGATAAATTCTGAATTCTGGATTTTTTTTCTTTTTCTTTTGTGGATGTTTATTGTGCATATGCATATATTAAAAGATAAAATATGTTTAAATTATTGGATAATATAAATATGTATTTTATGTATTTCTGAGTTTCTAAACTATTTCTCTTTTATCTGCTGGCCTTTGCAATTTGCTTGTGGCTTCTGCAAAATTCCCCCAAAACTCCCAATGAATTTCTTATGCTGACCCACAATATATAAAAACCACAACATGAAAAGTCACTATCTGGAAGGATATCTGTATTAGCAATTCCGTTTATTCTTAATTACTAGGATTGATATAAACAAGATTATTGGTATCCTTTTAAAGAAAATGCTAAGCCATAAGACAAAGTGACTTCAAAGTATTAACAAGTGTGACAAACTATTCTATGAACTTTTTTTAATTAATTGACACAACACTCAAGGACTTTTAGCTATTGAGAAATCTGACTCAACAGCATTGGATTTTGTAATACACTGAGAGTTCAAAGTAGGAACGAATAGGTTATTTTCCTAAAATCCATTCCTCACCACAATGCAGTTCAGTCTGTAAATTCTTGACCCAACAAACAGCAGTAACTCCATTTACCAAACCATTGTGACCCAGGGACTCCTTCATATGTGTCTTATTGATGTTATTGATGGACCAGATCACCATATAAATGTAGCTGCAAGAGAGAGATGCTAATTTGTCCACTAGGTATAATAATATTATTATTATTATTAATGATAATAATAATAATAAATAGTATGTCAATGGACAAATGAAATGCCCTGAATTATGTTGATCAAGTATCATGCAAAAGGAGCTATAAGTTATTTATCATTATTCAACCAAATTCAGTTTTCTCATAGGAGCTGATATTATTCATTTCAATTATAGTGATAACCCTTCACTGGTAACAAGAACAATTCTACTAAATAAAACAAGAATTCAGAAGAGATGCTAACGTAACAAAAAACACAAGAAGACTTTAAATTACATATCTTCAAACCTATACATTCTGGACTAGGAACTTTGCTAAGCACCGTGTACACAAAATAAATACTTCAATAGATGAAAAAGACCAAAATAGCCTCTGTTTTCAAGAAGTGTGCATTTCAATGAAAAAAAACAAAAGAAAGGGAAAAAAGCATGCAAACAACTATGTACAATCAAAACAACAGAATAAAATGAAAAATTTCCCCAAAATACCTTCAGAAATATAACTATCTCATAACTTCCCTATTTTCAACACATTGTCATTTTTACTAAGAACTACAAATTCCCAATTGTTAGTAACAATTTTAAAATATGGAACGTCAAGGGAAAGACTAAAAATCCATGGGCAGTTAGGTGATGTAGAGAAAAGAGCATGTAGTCTGGAGTCAGAAAGAACTTTGTTCAAATCTGTCAGCCACTTGCGTATTACTTAACCCTCTTTGCTTCAGTTTCCTCATCTATGAAAAATGATCTGGAGAAGGAAATGGCAAACTAACTCTGGGTAAGTCATTAATCCTTGTTTGCTTCAGTGTCCTCATCTGAAAAGGAGCTAAAGAAGGAAATGGCTAACTACTCCAATATCTCTGCCAAGAAAACCCCAAATGGGATCATGAAGAATTGGACAAGACTAAAAATGACAAAAAACAACAACAAAAAAAACCCACACAGAATCATGCTATTACTTGATTCTCAGACTAAACAGAAACATCTAACTTGGTAAAAAAAGCTTTTAATTCCTTTTCTAAAATAATTGAAAATATATATCCAATAAATTATAGATACAATGTACTGCAATTGAATCAAATCTTTTCCTCATTTCCAGATGTTTAAACTCCCTAAACTACCAATGATGAATGGCATTGTAATTCTGTAATCTAGTCTTAGTATTGCCTAAAGCAGTCATATTAAAGTCAAATAGAAATGGGGACCACTACATCATACATGAGGATCCCTACAGGCTACCTTTTTTTTTTTTTTTAAACCCTTACCTTCCGTCTTGGAGTCAATACTGTGTATTGGCTCCAAGGCAGAAGATTGGTAAGGGTAGGCAATGGGGGTCAAGTGACTTGCCCAGGGTCACACAGCTGAGAAGTGGCCGAGGCCAGATTTGAACCTAGGACCTCCCGTCTCTAGGCCTGACTCTCATTCCACTGAGCTACCCAGCTGCCCCCCAGGCTACCTTTTGACTTAGAAAACTGCATCTTATTATATTTATTTTTAATTAAATAAATATTAAAATGAGATAGGAACTAGATTTCAGTCTGGTTTTTTTTTAAACTCTTGTACTTCGGTGTATTGTCTCATAGGTGGAAGATTGGTAAGGGTGGGCAATGGGGGTCAAGTGACTTGCCCAGGGTCACACAGCTGGGAAGTGGCTGAGGCCAGATTTGAACCTAGGACCTCCTGTCTCTAGGCCTGACTCTCACTCCACTGAGTTACCAGCTGCCCCCCATGGGCAAACTTTTAAAAGAGGAGGCCAAAGGAAAGGAAATACTCATCTGTTAGTGTGTTTCTAAGGCAACTCTTTCAAAATTTCAACGCATTGTATCCTACTCATTGTATTCGTCAGATTAGGAATAATGTCGTGCAGTGGGATAGAACATTTCAGGACCCCCTCCCCAATCTGGCCCTTGGGCCGTGGTTTGCCCATCACTGGTTTAAGGTCAATTCTAAGCACTTTTTAAAATCTATTTGTTTGGATTTCTTTGTACTCTTGTCTTTCAAGGAAACTAAAGATAATTATGATTACTCCTCTTTCAATTTTGTAATCTACTTTTCTCTTTGGAGTATTCTCTAAACTTTAGCCTCACTGGGTCTTTTTTCTTTTCTTTTTTTTTTAACATAATTTTAGTATTTATTTTTTAGAAAAGTTAACATGGTTACATAATTCATGCTCTTACTTTTCCCTTCACACTCCCCCCACCCCGAGCTCCCCACCCCATGGCTGATGTGTATTTCCACTGGTTTTAACATGTGTCATTGATCAAGACTTATTTCCGAACTGTTGATAGTTGCATTGGTGTGGTAGTTTCGAGTCTACATCCCCAATCATGTCCGCCTCAACCCATGTGTTCAAATAGTTGTTTTTCTTCTGTTTCCACTCCTGTAGTTCTTCCTCTGAATGGGGGTAGTGTTCTTTACCATAAATCCCTCAGAATTGTCCTGGGTCATTGCATTGCTGCTAGAACAGAAGTCCATTGCATTCTATTTTACCACATTGTATTGGTCTCTGTATACAATGTTCTTCTGGCTCTGCTCCTTTCGCTCTGCATCAGTTCCCGGAGGTCTCTCCAGTTCACCTGGAACTCCTCCAGTTTATTATTCCTTTTAGCACAATAGTATTCCATCACCAGCATATACCACAATTTGTTCAGCCATTCCCCAATTGAAGGACATACCCTCCTTTTCCAGTTTGTTGCCACCACAAAAAGTGCAGCTATAAATATTTTCNNNNCCCTCCTTTTCCAGTTTGTTGCCACCACAAAAAGTGCAGCTATAAATATTTTCGTACAAGTCTGTTTATCTATGATCTCTTTGGGGTACAAACCCAACAATGGTATGGCTGGATCAAAGGTCAGGCAGTCTTTTATAGCCCTTTGAGCATAGTTCCAAATTGCCAGCCAGAATGGTTGGATCAGTTCACAACTCCACCAGCAATGCATTAATGTCCCAATTTTGCCACATCCCCTCCAACATTCATTACTCTCCCCTTCTATCATTTTAGCCAATCTGCTAGGTGTGAGGTAATACCTCAGAGTTGTTACTGGGTCTTTTTTCTAATGATTCCTTTTCAGACACTTTATAGGGAAAGATGAGGTAGGATCATGGGATTTTTGTCCCTAGGCTGGAAGGGGTCTGGAAGGCCAACTTTGTTTTAAAGATGAGGAAAGTTATGACAATGTGAAGGTCACACAGTGACACCTTAAGAGATAGGGTTTGAACCCTGTTTATCTGACTCCAAAATCAGCAGTTTTCCTATACAATGTAGGCTAAGAATAAGGACTGGACCTGGCATTAGAATCATAAGGAACTCCCAGGTGAAAATGTCCTACTACCAATACATCTTAGAGTTAGGCTTAGAGAATGGCCTAAAGCATTGAAAAGTTATTTGACATGCTTGACCTGGATCATACAGCCATTATATCAAATATTTGACTTGAACTCATTTCTTCCTGGATTTAAGGCCAACTCTTCATCTATTTGACAGCATATAGTTTTACATTCTCCATGAAAATTCATGAAAAAATCCAGTAAATAAAAATACTCCAATTGTTGAATCTTTTAAAAGATAGTCATGATAAAAATAAATAAATAGATCTTGGGGATTATCTAGAGATTTTAATTATGCATCACTGTATTTTTTCTTTCTTAATCAAGAGTCAATGGATTTACTCCTTCTTAGTCTGTAATCATATAATGATATGCTCATATAATCATAATAATCATATAAATCAAATCAAATAAAAGTAATAACTTGCTATGGCCCTCAAATTGCCTTTAGGACTATTGGCCACATCTCTAGAAGTCAACAGCTAATCAGTAGGTCCTTTGATTTGAAGGCACTTGCTTGTCAAATAAGTGGCAAAAGATGATTGACAGTAATGTCACAGGATAACAGGTAAGTTTCTTATAAATAAATCATGGTCAATGGATCAATTTTGAAACCATTGGTTTTCTAGAGAAAGCAGAAACTTTGATGTTTAAGCCAAGTGTTCTAAAAAGCCATCTTATATTTGTTTATAAAGACATTTACTCTCAAATACTACCTGTCCTCTATAAGGAACTAAAAGAATATTTATTCATTTTAAAAATAGGACTTGAAGATATTCTTTTAATAAGGCTGCTCTAAAATATCTTTATTTGTATGTTTGTTTAATTTAATAATTACAAGACTGTTATGATTAAAATTAATAAAGACTGATATAATAATAGAAATTAGTATTTTAATTAAAGCCATGCTGATAGTGATAAAATCATTAGACCACGCGCCTGTAAGAATTCACATTGCCTCTGCCATTTTTACCTTTCATCTCTTCCTGCACCTGCTAGCTAAGAGAGTGACTTCCTTCTCACCCAGGAGATTTATCCCCTTTCTTACATCATCATACTTCCTATTTGCCATGAGGAATCATGGGAAATGTAGTTTCAAAGTCTCTACGTGTCCATAGGAAATATATAACATACTTTTAAATGGCATCTTCCCAATTCCAAATATACAATTCCCCCTGAGGTCCAGCAAAAAAAAAAAAAAAAAAAGGTTAGCCCTTTTTTCTTCGCTGGACCTGTAACAATAGACAACTTCTAAATTCCAGGAATTTGTGAAATAAAAGAAATAAATGAACGAATGGATAAAATTAGCCGCATTGACAAAAAACCAATTCGGGGGCAGTCCCCTATTGGCATAATAGTGTACATTTAAAACAATATATTCCAACTTAATTTCAACTCCCCATAAATTCAATTAACTGCACCCCAAGGTTCAAATTTTGGTCTTCATGGTACAGTGAAGGCTTTTCAGGCATCTTCATGATGTCTTCACCAAACAGGTTCGTCGTCTGTTTTCTGGGGAGATGGCAAGATCCTTATCCTGAAATTATTCTCAAAAGAATTTAAACTTTATATTATAGATTACAAAACATACATTTTCTTCTAAGAATTATACAAGACCTTCAAGCAAATATAATGATGCTTTCTCTGCTATTCTCTCTCTTGATTTAACACTGATTCTTAGATCCCCAACTGGGGAGAATAAGAGAAGTGAGGGGAAGAGATAACTGAAGAGGATCTAGGGAAGAAGGGTGTTCAATAATAACTTTTGTGCTATTTTCAACTCAAAATCTGTGGAATACAGTGAAAGCATTCTCAAGAGAACCAGAACTACCAGTATTTAGTCCTGCCCTGGGCAATAATCTATCATCTCTTGGACCTTTGTTATCCACTATTTTTTAGTTGCAAACAACAATCTTACAAAAAAGAAATCCTTCAAATTAATTTCCTTAATTGTAGAATTTATAAATTTGTAGATAGAAATGTAAAAACTTGACTACACACTCCTTGTTGACTGACTGATTGACTGGACTCATTGGTCAAAGACTTCTTTCTGCTCTCACCCCACATCCTCTGCCCTCAAGCACCAAAACCCCACCCTTTACTGCATGGTCAACTTTTTGGTTTTCTGTTTTGTTTTTACTAACTTTGGGAATGCAGAATAACAATAACCCACAGTTTAAATTCCTTTAAGAGAACAAATCATTTAGAGAAAAAAAAGTCAAGGGAAAAAATAATTTACAACAATGGAAAACACACATTATTTCCAACCTCCAGATAAGAAACAAATATAAATAATAACTTTTGAATGACCAGTTAGATCAAGAACCAGGAAACTGTTCTAGAAAAGCATAAGAGAATTGTTAAAATAGAATGTTGGAGAAAAAAATAACAGTGAAGAGGTGTGATTCTTTTCACTTTTAAACCCTTAGACTATTTGACTCAAAACCAAAGCAACCAATGAATGCATGAGGGTTGTTCTAGACCACAGTTAGTCCTTTTCCTGTTCTCAGTGACATTCAAACCTGCCTTGTTCTCCCATAGACACATAAAATCACTGCTGACACCCTGGCTGGGAATTTGAGTGGAGAGTTTTGAAATCCACCTGGAAGACTAATTTATTTTCACAGCTTTACAAATGCTGGGCACATAAAAATAAGACAAATTTATAAGGTTCCACTAAGGAATCCAAATTTACTGCTAAGGCTTGATATTTGATATCCTCTAATCCCAAGGGCATGGTCAGGAGCTTGTAGGATCTTGAGAATTTTTGTGTGTATACTCAATGGTCCAGGAACAAAAATATCTTGCTAATATATTTATATATATAATGAAAGACAGGAAGGAAATCTACAATTTAGCTAGATTAAGAAATCACATTTCCAATGAATTCTTAGTCTGCCTCAGATGTTCATAGCAATCAAAACTAAAATCACAATGACTGTGACATTAGGTGACCCCCTTGGTGCAACCAAGCAGCTTCCCTGGGAATTCTCACTATGCCTAGGGTTTCTTTCAAGCCCCAAGAAGAAGTTACTTGGAATCTTGGGCATCCACAAGTCTCATTGCAGAGACCTCTCCCAAGATATCTCCCCTATCCCACTGTTACTTATAATCTACTTACAAACAAATGAATACATCAGCCAGAGAATACAAGTTCCTAGAGGGCTGGGAGTTTCGCATTTTTCTGTCACTGAATTTCTAATACCCAGTATATTCGGTACAGGATAAGTGCTTAATATATGATTTCAACATATTTGAGATAATTACATCCTATCATTAAGCCAGGCAAACACTCTCAAACTGCTTTATCCTACTTTCAGTAGATTAGGCTATAAGAAAATGTCACTTCTCATTCATTCCAAAAGGAAAACTAAATTAAGTTGAATTATTGTGATATGAATAACAAAACCTCTATTTCTAGAAGGCTTATTTTCTTTGAATTAAAGCAATCTGAACTGGAGTCAACATTTCAGATGATATAAATATTCAACACAAATTACAAAAATCTTCTTTGTTTAAGTCCTTGGAGAGCCCAGTTAACAGAATTATATATCATATTTCATTACAGATGATTACCTAGGTAGATGCAAATTTAAGTTGAGAAACAAAAATGTGGAAATTCTCATTTAAAAGGTGATCAGATCTAATGCATTTATCCATGCCAAAGCTTACCTTGATATGGTTGGTTGGTTTAGGAAGAATTTAGGATTTGAAGGGAACATAGATCCTTACAATGCATCAGAGGTAGGATTTGAACCTAAGTCTTCTTAAAACAAAGTTCAGTCTGTTACTTTTTATACCAAGTAATCAATCAATCTCTCTCTCTCTCTCTCTCTCTCTCTCTCTCTCTCTCTCTCTCTCTCTCTCTCTCTCTCTCTCTCTCTCTCTCTCTCTCCCTTACTTTATGTCTTAGTAATAACAAGGGTAAGGGCAAGGACTAGGCAATTAGGATTAAGTGAATTACCCATGGTTGCACAGCTAGAAAGTGTTTGAGGTCAGATTTAGACCCAGGTCCTCCTGACTCTGGACCCACAAGATCAATCTACTGTGCCACCTAAATACCCCGCTGTTTCTCTTAACAAACTTTGGGTATTAAGTAGACATATGGATATTATATTCAACCCCTGATGGATAACTCTCCATCAATTTAAATAATAGTTATAATGTTTAACATCTTTTAATTTCTTGTATGTAATTATATTTATTCTGATCATGAAACTGAGAAATGAATTTGAAGCAGATGATCAAAATTCTTTTTTGCCTTCCTTTTTTTGAGCTACTTTATGTGTGTGTATGTTGTTTCTATTTTTCAGTCATTTTCAGTCATGTCTGACTCTTGGTGACCCCATTTTAGGGTTTTCTTGGCAAAGACACTAGATGGTTTGCCATTTTCTTCTCCGGCTTATTTTACAGATGAGGAAACTGAGTCAAACAGGGTTAAGTGGTTTTATTAGGGTCACACAGATAAATATCTGAAGCTGCATTTGAACTTAGGGAGTTGAGTCTTCCTGACTCCAGACCCTGTACTCTATTCACTTATACCAACTATCTAAGAAGTATGTGTATTTCTGTATATATAACAAAAATATTATAATTTATTTTGTCAAATTGATCTTTATATCAGTCTTTTTAATTCCTTTTAAATCTCGTAGGCAGATTCTATAAAGATTGCATAAAAATGAAAAAGAAATTTGTTCTCATTATATTTATTTTTATATTAACTAATATTAACAAAACAAAATTGTTTTTCTTTGGGTGAGTAATAGCTCTCTGGAACCAGTAGAAAATTATCTTATTCACTAAAAACATGTCTCTTGATCATGTTCCCATTTTTCTATGATTCAACAAGAATCATAAGAAGAATACAACAGCCATCTAGCCTAACCTATGCCCCAAAGAAAAATCCACTTTAGCATAATCAACAAGTGATCATTCAGATTGTGCAGGAAGGTCTTAAAGCATCCTACCCCATATTTGGAAGTTTTCCCCTAAAACAAACCTCTTTGCCAGTTTCATTTATTACTTGTAGTTCTGCCCTCTGGGGCTCAATAGAAAAAGCCTAATCCCACTTCCACAAGACAATTCTTCCCTTCTCCAAGATAAACACTCCCAACTCTTTTAACTAAGCCTTATATGGGATAGACTTTAGGTCCTTCACCATCCTGATTGCTCTCCTCTAGACTTTCCAAGCTTGTTAATATCCTTCTTAAACTGTGGAGACCAGAACTAATTACATTACCACAGTTGATTTCTGGCAACAGGAGAATTCAGAAAACGTACTGCCTCCTTTTTGTTGGAATTTTGTATCTCGTAATAAAGCTCACACTTTGATGAGCATTTCTGGCTGCCATTTCACACTGTTGACATATTTATTTAACCACCTCACAATTGTTTTTATTTTATTCTATTTTATTTTTTTCAAATAAATTGTTGACTGGCCATGCATCCTTAAAGTCTGCCCTTATGAAGCAGACCTGTTGAACCTGAGTATAAGTTTACATTTATTCGTATAAATTGTATCTCATTAACAAAACTCGTGGTCTCAAATATCTGTAACCAAATGCCCAAATGCTAGACCATAAACATGAAGAATGAGAAGTCCTAATACTAGGAGGCAAATATCAGTTGCAAAGTAGACACCTTTTCAATATCTAAAGCGTTTAAATAGTGAAAAATACTTTTCACAGCCCATTCAATTCCACCTTTAGGTGGTAAATGTTCACTCTGCCATTCTAGTATTATTGAATGGCCTCTTGCCATTTGGTGGTTAGCAGTAAGAGAAGCCATGAACCTTTAAGGAAATATAGAATCTTAGATTCCCACCCAATTTACAGGCTTAGAGTTGTCTGAGGCACTGAGGGATAGCTTTCTCACATTAGAATATATATTCCATGAGAGCAAGACCTATAATTCTTTTAAGCTTGTATTTGTGTCCTTAGAACTTGGGGCACTGCCTGGCATATAGTAAGCATTGAAAAATTAATGTGTAAGAAGTTTGAATTAATGATTTTTGCATTCCCTTCCAACTCTTAAGAGTCTATACACTTACGGGATTACTACAGTCATATATAACATAATACTCTCTCTTACTCTCTTACTTTCTCTTCTTTCTTTCTTCTCTGTATCTGCCTCTGTCTTTCTGTCTGTCTGTCTGTCTGTCTGTCTGTCTCTCTCTCTCTCTCTCTCTCTCTCTCTCTCTCTCTCTCTCTCTCCACACACACTTCAATCATGTATTACCAACAGCAGAAGCCTAATGTTTAGAATTCAATATTTAAAATTTTCCCATATCTGCATTCCATATAGGGTTGGTATTTAGCTCATGCTCTACTGCTAGAAAATGATCGGAGTATGCTTTATCATGATGTGATGGCATTTAGAGAAGGAATAAAAAGGAAGAGACTTCTCAGTTATTCAGATTTTGCTTTTTTGGGCTTCTAAGGATAGATAGAGCAATGTAGCTCAAATAGGACTTTTGACTACCTTTTACAAACAATTTAGATAGGTAGCATACTGGCATGCTACAAAATGCTTTTGAAAGCATATGCATTTTTAACCGTTGGTTTAAGGTCATTTAGTATTTCACATATGGTTTTGCTTCTTTTCACATCACGCTTTTAATATCACATCAGAACAGAATGAGTCACTGCCTAAGTCCAAACCATTTTTTTGCTTGGTTTGAAAAAAAAAGGATTCTCTTTGCTTTATATATATATATATATATATATATATATATATATATATATATATATATAGAGAGAGAGAGAGAGAGAGAGAGAGAGAGAGAGAGAGAGAGACATATATATTTAGGTCAGCATGTAGATATAGTTATATATAGGCATTTATAACTAGCTAGGCCAACAAAGATGGATGGATGGATGGATGGATGGATGGATAAAAAGATTGGGAAAGAGGGGATGGATGGATGGATGGAGATAGATAAAAATTATAGAGTATATTTAAATTTAAAGTCTATGCTACTAAGTAAAACCTAGCAATTTGTTCAAACACGCTGTCTCTTTATTAAGTAGGAGATGACTAGGAAATTCACATGTTCACTGAGTTCAAAATATTATGCTAGGAGTTATACATGATAGTAGTGGTTATTTCAGAGCATACAATCTGAGAGATTTGTACCACTTATTTGAATTGCTTTTTACTAATGAATCCATGATGGATGCCTTTTCTAACTTTAAGGCAAATTAAGACATAGGAATTTTTAAAATAGGAATTATGCCAAGAAAGTTATAGACATATCAGTAACATTACAATGCCATGTGTCCAGGTCCTACATGGTACAACCTAATTAAAGAAAAATTACCTATTAAGATTTTGTTTGGTCATAAACCAGCACTTGATAACCAAATCTATAGGGCATTATCTGAAATATAAAAATTAGAAAGTTGGAAAAGGGGAAATTACATAATGGCAAAAGATTTCATTTTAAAAGCTATTAGAGGAGAAAAACACTACATTTTGAACAAAACAAAGCCCCATGATGAAATGATCATTGGGTCTATATTCAGAGTAACTGGGTGAAAATCTTGCCACTGAAGAGACTACAGCCTGTACAATCTTGGACAAGTCACTTAACCTCCCTTTGTCTCAGTTTATTCATCTATAAAATAAGATGAATGGAATAGGTACCCTTGTATGTTCCTTCTAACTCTAGATCAATGAATTATATTCTTGCTTTAAAAATGGTACAAAGAACATTTTAAAACACATGTCTTCACTTCCCTCATCCCCCACAGTAGTATTCTATTTTTATCCATGTTCAGGTCATCCTAGAATCTGTGTCATTTGATGTATATTCTGCTCATGGAGGACTAGAGAAACTTGATCCTATTGGCTTCAGGCAACTTAAATCTCCAATTCTTTGTCAGAAAGTTATATACCAAGCCAATCGCAGAACTCTCCTAGTGACTACATGCATAAGATAACAAGGAAAGTTAGTGAAGATGCCTAATATTTGGATTCTCTTGAGAAAGAACTCTCTTTCAATGCTGCTTTAATGATAGAACATTTGTACCACATTACTCTCTCCCATGTCAATTCAAACTGGTACCAAATCAGTAATCCTGCCCCTTTCTAACCCTGTATATTTACTGGCAAAGGGTATTTAAAGGAATTTTATAATAATTTGAGTTATATATGTTCTATTTCTTGGTAGGAAATAAGTACTCAAAAAGGCAGATGAGAAAATTAAATATAACATATGCAGTACACATTCTCCTGATTTTCTCTTTTTCTTAAAGTATTATCACCATTATTATTTCTATCAAACTCATTCTTTTGAGGTCAGAGGCTCAGGGTAGAGAGGAGAGATAAAGGACAGGAAAGTCTACTTGGAGAATAGTTTGAGTTTCTAAATAGCCATCTTTTAATGGATGGAGAACTGATCTGAAAGCCAGGAAGACTTGCCTTCAAATTCAACCTTTAATACAAAAATGAATGTGCTATCGTAGGCACTTAACACAATTTGGAATTGAAGTTTCTAGGTTACTCATTAAGACTGTAAGTTACAGAGAAAGTGCTGATCTGCATACTTTGAGAATTCACTCTATTCCTGAAATTACAAGAATAGTATGTATCTCTTTTAAAACTTAATATTTATTCAATACTCTTTGTCTCCAGGATGCTTTAAAAATTTCTGGTCATTTGTCTGTCTTTGGCCATACACATCTCTTTTACCTTTTGGGGACAGAAGTTTACTGAGCAAGATAAAAAACACCATGTCTTAATTAACTACCTTGTAATATTAGAATATGATTCCTTGAAACTATTAAATAATAATAATAATAGTGTGAAAACCAAAATGCCATACCATCAATTGCATTATGATCATTTATTCTGACCCAAGTTGCTTAATTTTAATTATTTATGGGATGACTCCACAGAAAACAATTAAATGTGCTGTGGGATATTTCAAAAAGGTAATTATATCACTTTAAACATATGACCACATTATGGGTCTATTAAAAGCTTCTGATTATATTATAAAACTATCTACAAAATAAAAAGGAAGTATAGATTTATTGAGAATGCCTGAATCTGACCAATTCATCATATTTATTAGGAATAGAAAGCTAAAACTTAAGGTCGACCTACATTTAGGTTTTCTAACTTGAAACAAAGTATTGGCTAACAAATTTTTTCAGTCTGGTCTCTTTTCTATAACTTTGAATGAACTTTAACGAAATTTGACAGTTGGGTAACCAGTTGTGATTCTGAATTCCCACAATATATCACTTGTACCTTTCTTTAGGCACATACCACATTCTGCAATTTGTGATAGCTATTTGAATGTCTTTCTTATCAATCCAACATCATTGTAAACTTCCTGATAACATGCAACATCATGTCTTTTTAATCTATCCTTCATAGCATTCTATACATTATAAACATTAAATGTCATATGCATAATGTTATTAAAAAACTGAAAAAATGAAAATTATTTTACTTATATCTCCAGTTTACAAAATGGTCCTACCACTCCAAACATCATACAGATATATTTTTTCTTATCCATATCATTTGTAAGCTTTATTCTCTGTATGCAGAAACTGCTACTTATTTATCATTATTAGACTGTGTTGGAGGTAAGAGCAAAATATTAGGTCATGTTCATGGGTTCAATCTGTTTTTGGAAGAGTAGAGTTATAACATGGAACCTAGAACAAACTCCATTGAATTGCTTGGGAGAAAAAGGAGGAAGGAAAGGTTAGACAGAGATCTTGGAAGAACCTTAACCCAGCATACATCACCACTGAAACTGATGCTGGGTATCCTTTGTAGCATAGGTTCCCAGATTTAGCCATTAATTTACAGTCTAACTAGGACAGATAATAAAACAATATAAAAACTCCTATCCACAATGTATTAGTGAATCAACCATAACTAACCAAGTCTTTAGGTCACACCAAAGATGGCTCATTGCCAAATTGCATGTGGGTACGTGGCCAAGAAGAACAAAGCTTTCGACCTATACTCACCTGAATCATTCCCCAGTTGTCTCAAGCTTTTCATTCACAAAGTACCTCATCATGTAACACAGTTCCTTGGGTGCCTGAGGCTATATAAAAATGGAATAATATTGTTCTTGAGGGGTAAGAGGGTAGAGAGGACTAGAAATAGGAATTAATTCTTTATTCTTTCCTGTCCTTGACAGCTATGTTATAGAGAAAGACCACTGTGATGCTTCTGTATGTAAATGTGTATGCATGTGCACATGTGTTTTAGGTACACACAGAATGCCTTTTAAATTCTACAGTATTATGCATAGAAATGTGTTTTCTTTTTCAAAATGTCATTTATCAGTGGGTCATTGCTCATTATTTGCCAGTATTCAGGAAGGGATGACTCATTACACTGATGGGATGTGTTTCATCAAAAAACTATTTACATCAAAGTTAGACTGTTTGTAAAAGAATTGAATAGGGTATGTACTTTGTCTAGGACTAAACTATGAAGGTTCTCTCCACCAAAGAAAAAAAGTATTCCTGGTTGATTTTTTAAAAAAATAATAATTCTATCAATGTACTGATTTCTGATGGAAAGGAAAATGGTGGCAGACCACTGTATCATTCTGTGAAAGAGTACTGGCTTAGTTCATTTACTGTCACTTCTCTTTTCAAAACAATTCAGTTAAAAATTAATCATTCAAGCCAATGCATGAGTATCACATCACTGAAAATATATTTTAATACTTTGTATAACTACATATAAGTAGAGATATTAATTGTGCAATTAATTATGATCAATGATATTATTAATAATAAAATCTACATATAATACATAGTATATTAATGCACATAATTCATGGTAATCTGATTAATATGGCAACCATTTTAGTTTGAAAAAGAGCACTGAATTGGATGTTAAGAATAACTAGAATAGAATCCTGATTCTTCTCTCATGTCTTAGGGTCTCGGTTCTCATACCTGTAAGATGGAACTAAAAATATTTAGGATCCACTGTAGAAAGAAATGGCAAATTACCTCAGGATTCTTGCCAAGAAAAACCTAAGGAAAACTATGATCCATGGGGTCACAACTGAACAGCAGCAACAACCAATGTTTATAATATCTAACTTATAGGGTAGGTGCTTTGTAAACCTCAAGTGTGATATAAATTATTACCATTTATCTATCAACCTAATAATTAATACTTTCATTATATTTTTTCAGAAAAATAAGTAATGAGAACCTTAAGCATATATTCTAATCCTTAATTTCTTTTTATTAAGAATAGGAATTTTTTTAAAAAAAGAAATTACTTCATCTAACACCTTTAATGTTATCTAATAGTCTTAGAAATACAGAATTAAATGCAGTGATAGAAAGAGAAAAAAAATCACTTTTTGCTCAATATTTAAAATTTTTGGCATAGTTATATAATCTAATGGTTGGCACTTTGTGTTCGTCTACTTAGATGCATCCCATTTCATTGTTTGAGAAACAGGGCACTGTCATCCAATAATGCTCAGAGTCTTATGAGAACTGGCCAGGGAAAGGGGTAGAATCTATTACCATTTCACTGACGAGGTATATTACAATAGAAAGAACAGTTTCTCTGAAAACAGAAGACTTGGTTTCAATTTGACTTGTGATAAAACTTCTATCGCCTTGGGTAAGGACTTAACCTTTCTGGGTTTTGGTTTCCTCATAATTAAAATGAGAGGGTTGGGTTAAATGGCCTTGAGAATCCTTCTCTACCTAGTTTAATGATCCTGTGAGCAACTTTTTTCTTTTTCAAAGTACATTGATCTGCATTACAGATCTGTGGCCAATTGAGCCAATAATTTCATATCACAAAATCTCTGAGGAATATTTCAAAAAGAAATCTTGTAATTATACAGTGATTGTTGTCTCTAAATATTTATGGTTATGATCTATGAAGAGCATGCTGACAGCAAGATTAAAGTATTTATATTGAAATGATACGTCCAAGAGCACACTCTACAGTGAATGTCAACAACATCATTTCTGCAAAGGGTAGATAGAGCATTATTATTATCTTTGTATTGGATCTTATTTTCTAATTAAAAATGGACTGACTAAAATCAGTAAGTAAACAAAGCCCAACAAACAAAAATAGAACAAAACCCAACAACTACATGTGGCTTTGTTAATGGAGTTTAATCTTAAGAATGTATGTACCACATAAAAGCTCTTGCATATGGATGATTTGGGCAAAATACAAAATATTTACAAATCACACAGGCCAATGCAGGGACAAAATGTATCTAAGTTTCCTGGGAGATTAAATCTGCTATGTACTTTATGTTTTCACAGCTACTAATGTTAGATTTGCACTAGCAATGCTTGAATAGCATTGGATGGAGGTCGCATAATTACCAAGCCAGCCAGCATTTTGGGGAGGGGAGAAGGTGGCAGGAAACAAAAGGGGTGATATTTCTCAACCAATTCAAACTGCATTTGATTGAATGAGGTTAAGCTGCCTAGCAAATGCAATTTGATGTAATACAGTGCTGAATGAATACACGTTTCCCCCCTAATTAGAGAACAAGTATTTAAAATATTTGTGTTTTGAGGTAGCTAGAATATACAAAGCAGTTTCTTTTTCATAACACTGATTCTCTAATCACCTAAACAGGGAGCTCAAGTCTAAATCACCATGAGATTACTGCTTCAATGTTTATCTCTAGAGAATCTTTTACAGAAATATTGTAAGCCTAGTTTGTGTGTGAAAATTATTGGAATGCATTTGGTTGGAAAACATATTAAGAATTAAGCCACAAAACAGTTCCAAATTACAAAGGCATAGCAACTACTGGATCCTGAACAATCATTGCAATTAACATTTAAAAAGACTTTTGGGGAGAGGAAGATTAAGGAGATTATGGAGATGTCCATATGAGAAATTTCATTGGCGAAGGGAGATCCCTAATGGAAATTCCCTCTACCAGTAGCAATCATTGCATGCTCTGAAATGTAGAGTCATAGAGAGTCATCTAGGATATTGAAAGGTTAAGTGATCCATTCAGGATAACAAACTGCATACATATCAGAGGTGGTACTTGAACTGAGTTCCTCTAGATTCTCAAGCCTAACTCAATATGCATCTCTATACACCATACTACCTTTCAGCATAAGCTCATTTAAAGCTAAGAATTTGGAAAAAATTTTTAAAAGAACAGGCTTTGAAATAACAACCAAAAATGAAATTAAAAACAGTTTTACTATAATCAGGAAAACAGGGCAGTTGATCACTGGAATAGGAAAACAGTGATAACTGCCAATAGTCCAAATGGGAATTACAGCTTCCCTCAAACTCTAAGGTCGAATGAGAGGATCAGGCAGAAACAGGGAGAGAAACAAGACTGCAGAGAAAGGTGTCACATTTGGAGAAAGATCAGGAAAACCAGGAGTGATGACTTCCTGACAGACCAAAGAGGTTATCAGGGACCTAGAGATACCCTGGAACAGCTTGAGGAGGGCTCTGAGTCAAAGGATCAGGGACAAATGACTTCTAAAACTATCCCTCTTCCCTCAGGATGCCTGAGTCAGAAGTGATGCAACCTGAATAAACATTGAGATAATAATGTCTTCTTATCACCACTTTTTCCTGCTTCTGATCATTTGCAGCCCTTGAATATGGCTTGCAACAGCTCCATCTCATCCCTCCCAAAATGAAAAAAAAAAAAAGATTAAATTACTCAATGCAGGTGGCCAAAGAGATTTTAAAAGAGATATCATTAAAAACATTATATAATGGAACAGAAAGAATGGCTTAAAAGTGTACTCAATTACATTTGTTAAGTACTGTAACTTAGCCATTCAACGAGATATAAAAAGTACACTAACTTTGTAAAATTCTTACCTAATCCATTTCTTCAATTTCACAAAATTAGAATCATACTTCTAGATATAAGACCTTTGAAAAGAAGTTGGGGAATTTCAGAAAGTAGATGGTCCACCCCCATAGTTTACAAAGGAGAACATAGATATGAAAAGGGAAACTTTGCCCACAGAGAACTAATGACAAGGCAAGGCAAGCCTAGAATTCAGGTTTTATAGTTTCTTATTTTCAGATTTTTCCAATTCTTCATAAAGTTGTCTTTGTCAAGACTCTCTCCTTGTTCAATCAATTGATTGAAAGCATTCATTAAATGTACCAGTTAGTATTTATTTGCTGCCTACTACTTGCTAGGTACTAGAGATAAAAAGGCAAAATGAAACAGTCCCTGCCCTCAACCCTTGGGAAATCAAATGAAATGATACGTGCTTATTCCATGAGATCATATCAGGAAATTGGCAGAAATCCCACATAAGCAACACTAGATTGGATGTCCATTCTTCACTGAGCATCTGTTTCCTTCAGAATTAACAAAGGTTGCTGACTTTAATATAAATATGTATTATTGATATTATAACATATATATTACATATATACCTATATATTGCCCCCAAAGGCCATAATATAAGTTTCTGTTAACTCATCTGACATACCACACTGACTCAAAAGATGAGTGAAAAATAGGATGCTAAATAAACAATCATATTTTGACAGACTACTTTAAAAAGAAAAAAACTTAAAAATGGTAATTCTGATGTCAAAATTAATCGAAATTCTACTTTAAAAATGATAATAAAATTTCTAGTCAAGGAAGTCTTAATTAAATATTTTTCATTAATATTGATTCGAATTTGGTGATCGACTTTAGGGATAATGTCTTACTGCTTTTACTGGAATACTGAATAATGTAAAGCTAAAAGATCCATGGGCATTTGGGGCTATCCTATTGTCCATTTAAGAGTATTGCATCCTTATGTTTTCTATATGGTTCTTTAATCATAAATGCTGATTGATTAGTCACCCACCTAGAACAGTGGTATGGTATAATTGGAATCTGGAAGACATGAGTTCACATCTTTCTTCAGACATTAGCTACTTGACCTTAGTTGAGTCTCTTAGCCTAGTTTCCTGTTCTGTAAAAAGGGGATATTATTTGTTTCTTTTGGTGTTTTAATTTGTAAAATAATGTAAATAAGCCTTTAATAAATAGCTAAGGATTTTTAGTCTGTAAATGTGATAAGGGGGGAAAAGAAAATCAACCTAAATCATGTAAAAAATAATATATGTTTTATGTGTAGCTATCCAGGAGGGGAAGGAAAAGGGATACTGGAGGAAAATAGGATGATACAAAAAAAAGACATCAATAAAAACATGTTTGCTTGTTTTTTTTTAAGTCAATCTAAAGGCGGTATTAATATAGAGAGAACCCTGAGGAACTGATTATGAGTTAGTCTGTCTCCTCATGACCGTTGGGACAAATGTTGAATTAACTGTTCCCTCCTGCATTATACATAATCAACTACCCTCACCCCCTAGAGTAACCCAAGATGAGAAAGAAGTTGAAGTTGGTTGGAAAGGAAAACCAATAGAGGAGAGAAGAATGAAAATATATAATTAAGGAAAGGCAAATGAAGGGGGGAAAGGGAAAATCAGCAGGTATAGAATTAGAGATAACATAATAAGATGAAGGTAGATTTTTTTTTAAAAGTTGAATTTAAAGCTATAGACTTCTACTCTCAACACATATGTAACATAACTAATATTTTAAAATATATATACATGTATACATGTAGGTTTATATACATACATATACATGCATGTTTATATATACACATGTATACATGTGTTTATATTATATATGCATATATATAAAATATGTAAACTTATCCTTAAGTTTTATGCATGTCTATAAACTGTCTTCCGTGAAAGTACAAAAATTTGCAATAGAACACAGATAAAAGTCAGAATACATTTTCTCTTCTTGATACTATCCAAGTGTATAAAAATTCATATGTTAACAAGGAAACATTTAGGCAATTCATAAAATAAAAATACATTGTTCCTCATATCAAAGGCATAATTATTTTATCCTGTATATAAAAATTAAGTATCCTTAGTGAAAATTATTTTAAATATTTCAGCAATTACTGCTTGAGACTATAGAGACAAATTGTATGTCCACTGTCTACAGCAATTCCTTGACAAAGAAAGACCTGCTATTATAGGAAATTCTAAGCTCCTGCCTTGTCTTTCTCAAGTATACTATGTATGTATACTGAAACCTTTTTTATAATATGTCCTTGTACTCACTGGTCTCTTCTGGATCCCTTTATTTGTGGTTGATATTTTGCATAACATTGGTTAATGGCTGAACCGATTATTTTTATCTAAATATTTTTATTTAAATTCTTCCCAGGGATGCCATGAGATCAATATATTTGAATAAGGCTTCAGTTCCTATTATTTAACTATATCTCTCATACTTTTCCCTTCTCTCTAGTCAAACAGCCAGTATCCCAGGTCTGGCCTTCTTTATACTTCATCTGGACTACTGCAATGGCTTTCTAATTGGTCTCCTTGCCTTGAGTCCTTCCCCTCTCCAATGAATGTTTTATACAACTGTCAGGGTGATTTTTCTAGTAATTTTCCTAAAGCACATGTATGATGATGTTACCTGCACAATCCAGTAAACCACAGTGGTTCTCTAGTAACTGTAAGATTAAATATTAACTCCTATGTTTGGCATTTAAAGCTTTTCACATCCTTACTCCTTCCTATCTTTTCACACTTCCTTCATTACTCTACACCAATCAATCTATGATCTCTATGGTTTTACCATACTGGACTACTTGCTGTTCCTCAAATATGAAGCTCCTTCTGCAGACTCCATGCCTTTTCAAATCTCTTAGCTATAACCCCAAGAACTACTGTTTTAATATTATTAATTTAATACAAGCTTATTAACAAAATATTATTTTAATATAATTAATAACATCTAGGAAGTGTTTATGTAATATTTTAGAAAGGCAGAGCAAATTCAACTACAGTAAATATGTCTTAAGCAGCTAATACTTGCAAGGCATTGTGCTATGATGCAAATATCTTAAATTAGAATTTTTTTTTAATTTTAGAAGCACTAGGTAATATAAATTTCCTTGTAGGTTGATTAGAGGTAGAAAAATCACTTTTCCTTCTATAAGGTAAGGAGAAGACGAAAAGAGTACATTATGGTCTTACGTATCTTCCTAGACTGTAATGACAAATCATTAGATGAGATAATGTACTCAAATACTTTGTACTTTCAAAATGATTTATTAATGTAAGGTGATGATAGGCCAATGTAATGTAAACAAGATTTAAGAGGATAAAGAAAAAATCCAAATGCCCCAAGAATATTTGCAATAGGAAAAGTACTGATCATACTATAGCAATTTTTGATTGGTCTAATTAAATATCCTCATATAAGAATCACAGTGTGAGTGTGAAGAAGGCAGAAGATTTTTTTTAACTGCCTTCCACCTCCAATTTATAGGACATGATCTTCATAGCATGCTTTCATTTCCATTACAACGTTTTATCTAAAAGTAGCCACATTCAGCCAACATTGTCATTAGAACAATAATACTATTTTTTAACACATGCCAATCCAGCAAATTTTTCTGCCTTTCGGGGTATTATTTTAACCCAATAAATTTTTTAGTGGGAATCTCAAGACTAGGGGGAAAAAACCTCATCAGATCTCAAAATTAGAACTGGGCAAGAACAATGAAGTTATCTAATCAAACGTCTGCATTTTATAACTTGGGAGCCAGAAACTCAGAGAACACATACCTTACAGAAGTTCACATAGATAGAAAGTGATGTCAGAATTTGAACCTAGGTCCTCTGATTCTAAAATTAGCTCTCTTTATATTGGACCACTTTGAAGAAAAACTTCACAGCTAAATTGTAGATTCCCCATAAAACAAGTCTAAAGTGTTGGTAGTAACACATTTCTTTTCAGACTGAGTGGGTGAGCTATATAACATAGCATCTGTGTCAGCTGAATCATCTTAGTTAGCTTTTTCTAGGATCCTGCAAAAATAAGAGGTTCTCAGTGGATATGAGTATCCTTAAAAACCCATACTGAAAGTGACACCAAATAGAAAATTACTCTTTCATTTCTTAAAGGGGGAAGGGTGAAAGATGTTCTACATATAAATAGAGGACTTATGTTGAATGCCACTAATCTAAAACACCTTTCTTTTTAGCTATAGCACCATAAACTATTATTAAATCTCTGTATGAGCCACTTAGTTTCCATGAAGATGGGGGTACATGAAACAGAGGGAAATATTCTAGATTTGAAATTGGTGAATATTACGATAGACTCAACTCTGCCACTTATTAACTATGTGGGCTTTAAGAAACTACTTAACCCAAGGCTCAAGTAGCCTCTTCTAGAAAATAAGGATCCTTCAGAAGCAGCTAAGTGGTATAGTGAATAGATCACTGACCCTGGAATCGGGAAAACCTGAGTTCAAGGCTCAGACACTAGCTGTGTAAACCTGGGCAAACTACTGAATTGTCTCCATTTATAAAAGGGAAAATGAGGATATTAATAGCATCTGCCTCCCAGGGTTAATGTGTGGCTCAACTGAAATAATATTTGTATAGTGCTGGACAAAGTGCCTGGCACACATTGGGTACTTAATAAATGCTTATTTTCCCACCTCTTTTATCTCCAAATTGATGCTGATGGTGATGATGATAATGATGATGACTAGCACTTTATGGTTTGCAAAGCCTTAAAAAGAAGGTACTATTCTTCAGAGCAGTTAGGTAGTGCAGTGGCTAGTACAGTGCCAGGCTAAAGTCAGGAAGATAGTTTCCTGAATTCAAATTTGGCCTCAGATACTTACTAGCAATGTGACACTGGGAAGTCACTTACCCCTGTTTACCTCAATTCTTTTTCGGTAAAAAGAAATAACAAACCATTCATCTTTGCCATGAGCTCTCCAAATGGAGTCATGAAGAATCAGACACAACTGAAAAACAATTGATCATTATTATCCCCATTTTCCCCATGATGAAAAAGGCTAAAAGGCTAATTAACTTGTTCAGAGATTCAGAGCCAGTACATATATAAAGTAGAATTTGAATTCAGGTTTCCTAACACCAGGGCTAACACTTTATCCACTATACCAACTAGCTAACTCAAAATTAAACACAGTTGCTTTTCAGAAATTTGTTTTTCAAAGTGTAACTTCTATATATACAATGAGATAATCTGCTTATATATTTAAAGGGGCTTTACAGGGTCTTCCATCATGGTCCTCTCCTGTAGCAATGGGCAAGTCCCTCCTCCACTTTCTTAGCTGGTTTTCATGAATTAATTGCTGTAGTTGAAAAACTTCCTTACTTGTCTGCCACTCTTCTGATGATGAGTTTTTATCAAGTGATCAGTCTTATGGCTTGGTCCTTTGGTCAGCTGCAGGGCTCATCATCACTGTTCTCACTCCTGAATCATAATAGAACCTGAGTTCTTACACTGGCATTGACCTGAGATTCTGACATACTCTCCACTCAAAGAGGAGGCACTGCAGCCTGATTTTAAAGGATTATGGACTTAAGGGATATTCTACTTCAGTATACACATTTGTCCTACAATTAAATGAAAAGAAAACAAAAAGAAAAAACCACATTGACCACTACAGAGAAATGTTTTATTGTTTGAGGGATTGTTTTTAAGCATGGTACAATTATTACTAATTACCTAGGAAATGCCTTTTCTCAGCTGTTGACAGAATGATAAAATATCCTCCCTGATTTTTCCCTTCATTTTACATGAAAACAAGTTATATAATTGACTTTCTTTTCTTTGTCAAGTCAACTTGCACTTATTATATACCTGCTAATCACTGGGCTAACGACTGAGAATACAAGAAAAAAGAAAGATCATAATAATCCTTGACCCCAAGGAGCTTACATTCTAATAGGAGAGATAACATGTAAATAACAGTATATCCACAAATTATATTAAGAGTAATTTTGTGTTGTAAAAACTAAGGCCCAGACTCATTAAGTATCTTGGGATTTTAAATTTTAAAGTGCATTTCTCCTAACCAGTGGTTATCTCATAATGAAAAAGAAATGATTTTTTTAATCATAAAAGGAAAATGGGAAGATGAGAAAGAAAAAAAAATTAATTTCTAGGCCAGTTAAGGTAGCAATCTGTTTAAATCAAAGACATTTTATTCAGAATATGAGGCCTCTTTTCTTTCTCAGGGTTGTTGTAGAGACCACCTTTTTCAAGGTCCTCACCCTGATCATCATCATAGCTCTCTAGGTTGAAACTCTGCTACTCCATGTTTCTTGCTTTTGAATGACTTTTTGTATGACTTAGCCCTGATTTATTTATTTAATTTGATTTTTCATATGCCAATAGGTTCCTGTGTGATACATGAAGAAGGAATCCTGTAATTTTTTCCTACCACTGAATTTATCTACTCAACATTTTTCAATTTATCACCTTGAAACTGTAGGCAAAATAAAATGTATTTGCTTCTAAAAGTCCATCTAAAAAAATTCAATTTTATGGGAAAACTTGTTCAAATAATAGTCATAAAAATGTAGAACTTCATGGCTCGAAAAGATTTTAAGAAAACTTAAGTTGAACTCTTTCATATTGTCTTTATGAAGCAATTAACAATTTATACAGTATTTTCTTGAAAAAAATCTCAGTGAAGTAGTTAGCATACTGATTGTCCCTCTCATTTTAAACATGAGGAAACTCAAGCAAAAAGAAGACAAGAAACTTTTCTCTAATCAATCAGCTAACTGGTGACAAAGGAGATTGAACCTATACTTTTTAACTTTCAAGTCAACTTTCTTTCCCATATTGCTACAGCTGCCTTAAATGAAGAATGGAACAAAACAATTGATATGTTGGTTCAAAACCATTCAAATACCTTCATTTTACAGAAGTGTCAAGGATAGAGAACTGGAATGGATATGAAAAGGTCATGTAATTTGACTCATAGGTGAGGAAACTGACTTGATGATGAGAGGATTGAAACCTAAAGCTGGATAAGTTGGCTAGGGTGACACTATATCTACAGATGAGCCAAGTTTCTTAATTATTTAGTTTTCTTGAACTACATCTTAGTTTCATTTGACCCTATAAGCTCATTGAGTTTTTTGGGCTACAGAGAGTCCATTTAAAAAAAAAGAAAACATGAAGGGGAAAATATTATTGCTTATAAGCTGTCATTGTTATTTGAAAACTGTCCATAAATATATATTATTTAAACCAAAATGGTCATTAAAATTAAAAAAATTAAATGGTAAAGAGATTTTAATGTTGACATTTAAATATCAGTCTGAAGTTTCCAAAGTTTTTTGAGTCTTACAATTTGATAAGAAAGGTACTGCATTTAATATTTTCTATTTTCCTTGGAGACTTAGGAAAGTGAAGTGATATCCCTAATCAACCATGCAGTCAGGTGGAGTTGAAGCCAGACTTTTCTGACTCTAGTCAGCATTCTATCTACTATGTTCTCAAATATACCCTGTCATCTACCTTGAACCTGCCTTTCTGGTTCAGTTTTTCTCTCTGAATGTCTCTTTGAATGTTTCCAAAAATTGTAGCTTTAGGGGCATTTCAATGAATCACTGACTAATTATTTTTAGAATCGGAATGCTAGCATAGCCATACTAGGATATGCTGGTACTTGTTGGTATCACTGAACCTCTCCCATCAACTGCCAACAAGAAAATTAACTTCCTCTCCTTCCAAACACTATTATGCAAAGAAGGCTTAATTAAGCATTAGAGGAAACAGATTGGCAGGAGGATGTGCAGTCCTACAAAGTGCACTGGAGATTTTTAAACTGAAAATTCTCTCTACCAATTGATGTAAGAGAGAGGAAGGCTTAGGGAATATCTGATAATATTCCATTCTTACTTCTACTTTTCACTCTACCTTTTCCTTCAGGTACTGTTAGCTCTGACAAGAGTAAGAAAAGTAAATGCTTCAAAGAGATTTTCTTTAAATCCTGGTAAATCTTAGAGAGCATCAATTCAAATCATTAAACTGGACACCACATCTCAGAACTTACTTTTGGTTTCATAAACTAAAATAATTAATTCCACTCCCATTTCCAATCAAGTTTAGACAATCAACCTTTTTTACACTTAATTTTTCTGACCTTTATAGTTTCCAACTGGTATTTCTCCATCTCTCCCTCAAATAGTTCCCTAATCAACTCTATAAATGCTCTTTAGAAAGCACATCAAAATCTCAAAACTTTCATTAAAAACAATGAATAAAAATGACATTATAATTTTTACTTAAGCCTATTTAAAAATGATGCAAAATGACATCAAGAGTAGCAAAAATTCTTTCCTTTTTCCAACTTTACTTGAACCACCTTCTCAATTGATGAGTTCCTCCCAAGAACTCTCCCCATCCACAATAATGTAGGTACTTGAGATACCATCTGTACTCACTTCTAATCAATTTCAGATCCAGATTTTCTTAACTTTCCCAACTTCATTCTTTCCCTTTCAGGTATTGTCACCTTCATGTATTGTTTTGCTACCTTTGATGTATTTCAGTCTTACCTTATTGGAATATAAGCTCTTTGAGGACATGGCTTATGTTTCTTTTTACTTATATTTCTCTTCTCAGTGCTTAGAACAATGCCTAGCACTTACTCAGCTTATTAATGTTTTTTCTCTCCCTCACTCCCTCCCTCCCTCCTTCCTTCCTTCCTTCCTTCCTTCCTTCCTTCCTTCCTTCCTTCCTTCCTTCCTTCCTTCCTTCCTTCCTT
>NC_058135.1:47438921-47578247 GCF_016433145.1 Gracilinanus agilis
AAGGAAGGAAGGAAGGAAGGAAGGAAGGAAGGAAGGAAGGAAGGAAGGAAGGAAGGAAGGAAGGAAGGAAAAGACAGTTAGTGCAGGAAAGACAAAAGCTGTTGATAACATTTGATAGCAAGTTGCCAAAGCCAGGTAGCAAGGAAATTATTTCCCAGTTCTGGCAACACAATCTAAAAGACTGAGAAAGAATTTCCTCATTAGAGCATTCATCAGCAGATTGGCTCCAGGGTAAATAATTGTTTTGGCCACAGCTCTTGGATAGCATCTACTAAAATATAGAGGAATTGGGATCTGGGTCAGTGGATGCAAATATCCATACCAATGAAATCATGGATTCCTGTATTTTCTGATTTATCTGTACTCCATCCTCATATTCTTATATTCAAGAAGCCTTCTCTCTTCCTTCAAGACAAAGCTCAAATATCAACTTTTACATAAAGCCTTTCTTAATACTCTCTCAATTGATAATTCCTTCCACTTCCCAATTACCTTAGATTCATTAAAAATACATTTATTCTTTATACATTTCCATATAGATTTGCTGTCTTCCCCATTTGAATGTAAACTCAATGAGAACATAGATCTTTATATTAGTGTCAAGAGTTCAGTTCAAAGATGTTTTGAGGATGGGACAAATCCATGAAAACTACTTAAGGCAAGCACATTTTTTAATGCACATTTTAAAACTAAATACTTTGTAGCTTTATCACAACTACATACATAGGACTAACAGACTTGAGAACACCAACCAATTCGAAGGGAAGCTAGTAATAGAACTGGATAGATTTCTTTGTGGTCGAATGAAGACATTTATTAATCAGTTTCCAGTAGCTGACTAAACAGATTTTAAGACTGAAAAAAAATCCCAATTACATATCCAAAAGAGATCTGATTTTGCCTTCATTAAAGTTTAGAGAATATTGAATAAATTTTAGAATGCATGGATAGCAATAGGAACTGGATCTATGATTTAATTGTAATAATAACTCCTTGAACAATGCAAATTAGGACCTTTTCTGCTATTTGTAGTCTTAGAGAATCACCTGGGTTACTACTAGGTTATATAAATAGCCTAATAAAGATGAGTCTTCAAACCTATTTTTTAGAAGACACGTATTCAAAAACATTCATGATTTTTTTCATAACACTCTCAAATACCCCATGGTTTTCTATACAATCTTCCTCCCTATCCTGATTGCTATAATCTACTGACTTTCTAATCAATTTTTCTAACTTTTTCAATTAATGTATTAATTACATTAATTCAATTAATGTATTAATGTATATAATAGCCTTCCATTTTTACCCCATGCTCTATTATTCTCCTTAGAGAAATCAATACTCATGTTGACAATTCCCTTAACAATCTCAACACATAACTTCTCAGATTTTTAAATAACAATAAACTCTTCCTCTTGATGTACACACCAACATGGTCACAACTCAGAACCAATCATCTTTTCATAATCCATTACCTTCAAGAGAGGGATAATGGTCTCCATTCAGTCACATGCATACTCTTTCAATAGCCCTCTAAGTTGTTACTGTTTTTTTTTGGGGGGGGAGGGGTCTGGGATTAGAGAGAGTTACTTACAAGAACATGTCACAAATCATTTTCTCACATATGCAGAAGCTACATTCTAATCTCACCTTCTCCTGAAGCATATTATGACCCAAACTGACTTTTCTTTCTCTGATCTTCCACTGAATTAGTAGTCTATTACACTTAATTGAAGGTCTCAGTGCCAATCATGCATCATTCTTAAGTCTTTGCAACCTCCTTTCACTTGCCTTCTCTCTCTGACCCCATGCAACCTTTCCCCATTCCATCTAGAATCCTCATTTTGGCAACCATCATTCCTTCTCTGAATTTTGCTGCATGTCCCTTCTTTGGTGTTTTCTTTACCACTCAGTTTTAGCTCACTTTTTTTGTGTTGTGTCATTAGAATGTAAGCTCCCTAAAGATAGGGACTTTCTTTTTGCTTGTATTTGTATCCCTTAAGCTTAGCAATGTACATGGCAGACTCGATTTGATTCATTGTTTTATTTGACACTTCTTTCCCTCAGTTATATTTAAGTTCCTTAAGAACAAGGTTATTAGATCTTATACTTGTACTAGTTTATTTTGCTTAACTATACCTATCACCTCCACAAAGCCTTCCATAGTGCTGTCCACAATAAACATGTATTTATTATTTGTTTAACAAATCAAACGATTAAGTTCTCTGATTCCTTTATTTTTCTCCCTATGTCCCAGGGCAATTACCCTTTCCTCTTGGCTTGCTGGCAGCATTTTGTTTGTAATATTCTCCTATTAGAATGTAAGCGCCTTGAGGTCAGTGACTGCCTTACTGCTTTAATCTATATCTCCAGGACTTAGCATGGTCCCTGTCACAGAGTAACCATTTAATAAATGCTCTATCAGTATATAGACTATTTATATCTATGTACATTTTCCCAAAACCAATTCATGAAAATTCTTTACTCTGATTATAGGTTTATAGTCAGTCTTAGTATAAAGGAGGCAAACCAGCTCATAAACTACAAATCTTTTAAATATTCCATGTCTGATACTGATACTGGCCCCCATACACTCAAACTATAGAGTGACCTTAGGCATTCTTTCTAAAGTGATGTAGTCCAGAGACTTGTTAACAGATAATTAAAATATGGTGCTCACGAGGCAACCAATGCAAGTTAGTCACTTCAGAGGTCACTTAGAAATGTCAAAAACGAGACACTCACTAAGGATTTTCCTTTCTCCATCCAATGGTCTCTCCATTACTCCACCCAATCTGCCACTCAAGTGTAAATTCATTTTTTAGTGATATGAAATAGCTCTCCGGGGTGGGAAGTGGGGGTAGAGAAAGGGTAAAGGAGAGGATAGTAGGAGGATTAGTTGATATAAAAATAAATCCAATTTACTTTTTAATGTTTTATTAAATATATCCCTTCATTCTTAGTTCAAATTTAAATTATATATTGTGGAAAATGTGTTTGATAAGTGTTTATGAAACATATATAAAGAAAAATGTATCTATAGTATAGTATTCTTTCTACATAGAATGTAGAGGCTCAAATTCTCATCAAGGAATGACATAACAACCTAATATAGTGGCAAGACTACTGAATTTGGAATCTCAGAACTGGAGTTCAGTCCCATTTTTACCCATTACTATTGCCCATGTGATGATAGGCAGGTGATTGAACCATCTAGGGAGACCTCTGTTCCTCATCTTTCAAAGGTAGGGGGACTAGATGATTTCTAGGATACCTTCCTACTCTAAATTCATGACCTTCCATTTTTAACTTGGAATAACTCTCCACAATCTGTTTTCAGTCTACCATTTCAGGTTTACAGCACTCTTTTCACTCATTCCAATCAAAAGGGCTACTTTTTCCAGATCAAGTCCTTCAGGAAAGCCATGTCTGGAAGATCCTCATTCTTCTCTCTCAGCTATCCTTCAAGGTTCATTTCAAGTACGATCAATGCCATTCATGAATCATTGCCTGAAATCCCTCAAGTGAAAAAAGAATCATGTCCTACTGACACTGAGTTAAGATATCTGGCCTATTCTGGTCCATATTGTTTTATATTTAATTTGTAAATTCAGTTTTTTGCTCCTTTTATATATTAAACTTCTTGAGGACAAGAACTGAATTGTTTCTCATCATCAACATCTAGCAAAGCACCAAAAATGCAGTACGCAATTAAATAGGCATACTGAGTTGAATATTTTAAAATTATGTTAGTGGCGTTATAAAGACTAAAAACTTTTAACTATGGGATATAGATTTCATCTTTAATAGATCTTTTATTCCACTTGACAGACACACTGTCCATCTAAACTCTATTACTTTTTTTAGTGAAGGCAAGACAAATACGTTTAATTTGAGTTTAGCATTTTTAGCTCACATTCTTTCCATTGGTAGTGCTCTGTCAAAATTTTAATGTAAAATATTTTAATAGCATTTTTACATATCATTTATTATTCTATTCAATCATTCAATGAAAAGTTTAATCATGTTCCGTTATAACGCATCTGCCACAAAGGTTTCATCCAAAGAACAGAAAGTGAATGTTCTTTTATAGTGACTTCAACATCTTCATTAAACTACAAAAATAATAAATTGAGGAAGGGGTAGGAGAAGCACACAACTTAAGTATCTGCTGTATTGTGTGAGCGCACACATTAGCATATCCAATTTTTGGCATATTTCTTTAGTTAGCAGGACTAATTGGATTTAAGAATGCAACAGAGAAATGGCATTACACAATTGCTTTTAACTTCATCTGGTACATTAGACATATTTATTTTTTAGAGCTTTTATTTTTAAAGCAGGCCAGAAGTTGTCACCACTGCTATATCAACCTACTCCTTGCTTAGGACCACAGCTTGCTAGGAACAGTTTTTAATAGCATATAACTAAAAATACCAAGAAGCAAAATATGTTGAGCATTTTTTATGTTACATAGCAAACTGGGTAGGGAGTGTGGTGACTAGAAAATGCTGATGTGTTTCAGGACATTTTAAAGCAGTCTCGTAAACAGAGAGACAACTGGTATGGCAGAGACAGGCCTGGTGTCCTAAACCAGGAAAACCTGGTTTCAAGGCCCAAACTTACTGGTTATATGGCTCTGCGTGAGTCAGTATTCTTGGTAATTCTCTATGGTTCTCAATTAAAAAGAAGGTACTACCTTACAGTCATAGAGGGATTTGCTCCATGCAGGAGTTTCTAATACCAATGAAATTATAAATCCAATTTCTATGACCAATTAGGTATAACAGTGTACTTTGCAGTCAATTTATGGTATACATATGTTTCTATAATTTTATATCACAATGCAATCAAGAAAAAAACCCAGAAACCTATTTCTAATAAGATTCTATGATGAATTTCCAAAACAATGTACCAAAAATACATAGCAAAGTAGATTATTTGAATATATTATCATATATGATACAAGAAGCAAAATTAAAATTTTCTATGAAATTTTCTAATTTTCTAGAAAAATCAGAATTTTTCTATTCAAAATTTCTATACTGAATACTAAAAACAATGGAACAATTATGCAATAAAAATGACAGAGATTATAAATGCCTTTTTTACAATTAAATCACACCTTTTTATTAAATTATATAATAACACATAACTTTTAATAATGACAAAGAGGGAGGGCAAAAAAACTAGTCATAGCCAAAAGGTCATAGGTCACAGGTCCTGCATAGGAAAGGCACATGACTGACCACTTAATTCAACAGAACAAAAGAAACCAGTGCATAAAGGGAAACACATTAGAAATTGTCTCCTTTGCCAGCTTTTCATCTACTTCCTGACTTTTATTTTTTTTAAATTTTTTTAAATTTTTTTAAAACCCTTAACTTCTGTGTCTTGGCTCCTAGGTGGAAGAGTGGTAAGGATGGGCAATGGGGATAAAGTGATTTGTCCAGGGTCACACAACAGCTGGGAAGTGTCTGAGGTTGGATTTGAACCTAGGACCTCCCGTTTCTAGGTCTGACTCTCAATCCACTGAGCTACCCAACTGCCCCCTACTTCCTGACTTTTAAACACAGAAATTTCCCAAGATTCTTTCCTTAGCTTGTCCCTTTTCTAGCTATACTCCCTCTCTTGGCTCTTTCATCTACTATAATGGATTCAATAATCACACGATGACTCCCAAATCTATCTAGTCAGCCCCATTTCCTTCCCTAATTTCCAATCTGTTTTCTGGTATTGCTATCTCAAAATCACCATGTCCAAAACTATACTAATTATTTCTATCTCCTTTCCTAACTTCGCTCACTCTCTTAACTTTATCCTGGTTTTATCACAGTCCTTCTAGTGACCAAAATATAAAATCTCAGCATCATCTTTGACTTTTATACTTCCCACTCTTCACATCCTAGCCATCAATTCCAAGATTCTCCTTTCAAAATATGTAGTGTATCCATTCACTCTCCTCAAAACCCATTATAATTATATTTATTCAATCTCTCCTCTCTTCTGACCTAGATCACTGTAAAAACTTCCTAACTGATATTCATGCATTTAGGCTTCTTTCTCAAACCCATACTTTGCACTAAAGAAAACATCCAGGGTCCCCTGTTGACTACAATATAAACTTCTGATCTTTCCATTTAAGATGCCTCACAATCTAGCTTAAATTTATACTTCCTTCATGTACTCTCTATTTCAGTCATTACAGTCCAGCTGAAAGTGTCTACACTCTTCATTTCTTTTTGTGACCTTCCCTCTCTCATTGACATGCCTTTACTCAGTCCATCTCCCATGCTTAAAATGATCTCCTCTTTTCTATGGAAGCACCTTCAAGGTCCATCTAAACTGTCACTGTATCCAAGACACTTTCCCCAAAAAAGACCCCCACTCAACACTTTGCTTAAATTTTTCCTTTGCACCTACCGCAGTCTCTCTTTAATTACTATTATTTGACATTTCCCCCATTGTGACTCTAAGTTCCCTAAGATCAGTCTGTGTGATACAAGTATACTTATATCTTCATCATCTCGAACAGAATAGGTGCCTCAGAGATGTTAATGATTTTATTCTTTTTCTAGTTAGCTTATGAGTGATATAAGGTTCATTAAATGCAGTGTTACAAAGATAAGGTAGTTATATTTTTCAAACCAGAAAATCTAGATATATGGCATGGTAAAGGATATTCCTTTGGCTAAATGTTATAAAAATAATATTTCATTTTCTTAAAATGGATTTAACACCAGGAATCATACATATACATAATAAAATCTAATTTATTTTTAATATCTTCAGGTACTCTTTACATAAAAGTTGATCTGAGTCTTGAAACTAAAAATAGTTTGATGAAATTTTAAAATTGAAAATCATACTTTTCTTCATCTCAAAAATTAAACTCAGTACAATTAGCTAATTTTATGTGACTTTAATGAAGATGATTCATTCTACTCATAAAGTCACGGTGTTTCTGTCCTAATTAAGTTAAACTTTTGTTCCCAATTACATATTTAACAGCGTTGGACTAGATAATCTCTAAGGAGTCTCTTTGAGCTCTAGCATTCAATAATTCTCTGATAGAAGGGATTTCCCAGTGAGAGCTGAATATGGGTTTCACAGTATCAAGTAAATAAGTGAAAAGTGAAAAAAAATTCTATACGAAGGAAGACTGACTTCTGGTACTCCCAAAATATTCATTTTCTACAATCACATAAGGAAGATGGCATGTGTATGCAATATAGATTTTACAAATATATTTAATTTCAGTATTCTTAAGAAAACTGTTCTAGATCTGGTTTTTAAAAAATACTGTTAAGTTTTTATAAAGTACTGCTTCATTGTCTGCTTTCTCTTCATCACTCCAATACCATGTTATAAGTTTCTACAAAGAGCAGTTATCATTTTCTTTGCACTCATTATTTTTTGACATTGAAATGTCCATATGGAACATGAAATGAGGGCAGAAGGTATGTCTGGTATTGGCAGTGAGTGCAAATTAAACATAGATATGTCAATAAAGCTCCACAAAAATATTTTCACAGAGAAAAATATTTCATCATATTGGGGTAAGAGGTTTCTTAACTGGTTCCCTCCCAAAGGAAATTTCATTCCTAGATTTCATGTCTCAGATTTTCACACACTTGAGGGAAAAAAATGACCACAGTAAAGTGGTTTTATGCTTTATAAAACTTTTCACTGGAGAAGATAGTAAAGATAATTTTTTAAGGTCATAAGATCATTTTATTTTTGAATTTTTCTAAGGGAAAATTTTTCAATTGTTATTTCAAAAAGTTCTATACTCCAAAATCAATTTCCATAATAGAATCTATGCAAATATACAAATTTTAATATTTTCATTTTGGGATAGCAGAATATGTATTAAAAGCTAATACCATGAATTCATGATGTTGAAAGTACAAACTTAATTAGAAAATAATGAAAAATTTTAAAAAGAATAAAATCATTATTTATTAATAAAGGAATACAAACTCAGGCCCAGACCACAGATCTGCCTAAAACAAAACAAGTTCCTGTTCCAGCATCCTTATAAAATCTTCACCCTCACTAAGAAAAGAGAAGCCCTATGCTGTGGATCTCTCAGAACCGTCCTTTGTTTGTGGAGAGGGGTGATCACTGTCCAATAGTGCAAAGCTAAATCAAGTTTCTCCAATAAGCAGATTCCCAGCATCTTCAGAGAAGTTGGTATTTTCAATCTCTTGTTGAATAGATCCTGGGAAATGGTAGTTGAGTCTTGGCCACTAATATGATTCTACTGTTCCTACTGTTTCACCTTGGCATCTTATCCTTTCATCAATCACAGTGAAAACTTTCCTTCTTTCTTCTCCCTTCTCTTTATGAAGAAGTGTGTGGAATTTTTACTTCTCTGCTTAATTACTTTGGGCTTTGGGGATGACTAATTTAGTACCTGAATTGCAAAGCCAAATATAACAACTCAATTCTCTTCCAAGTTCCAGCTCATGCTTTTTGGACAACACATAACTTAATAGAACCAAATACCCTTTGATGGATATTTACAAATTCATTCAGATATAGGTGGAATGGAAAATATACCCTTCTTGAGAGCTGAAGGACAGCAACATGTCTAGCCTTGATAAGATTTCCAATTTGAAATGTTTATTCCATTATGGCAGGAGATCTTAACCTGGGTTCTATGAATTTTTATTTAAAAAATTGATAACTACGATTCAGTATAATTGCTTTCTTTTAGAATCCTCTATATTTCTTGTAATGCATCTAAAAATATTATCCTAAGAAGGGGTCTGTATACTTCACAAGATTTCCAAAGAAGGTTCATGACATGACAAAGGTTAAGAACCCTTGCTAGAGTGTCTCTGGGATGTTAAAAAAAAGCCATTTCCCTTATGATGCAATCAGGACTTCAAGGTCATTGCCAATCGCCTCCCAAAAGCAAGTTTCATTTTATAAAGATATGACCATGTTACTTACCCTCTGCTTCAGATTCTTCATATTTGAATTGTGGGCAGTAAATAAGCAGCTATCTCTCAGATTTGTTGGGAGGATTAAAAAAAACAATATTTGCAAAATGCTTGGAAAACGTAAAAGGACTATATAGAAATCATTGTTATTATTTAAATAATTTAAGTATTACAACACACAAGATTATAATAATAAAAAGTGATTCATTTTTCAGGGTCTAGACAAAATGATTGGCTTGTAATTCAGTGGAAAACCTGTTGTGGAACACTTACATTGGCTCAATTAATCCATTAACTATTACTTCCTTTCTTTGATGTTTTCCCTTTAATTAGAGGGATCTTATAAAAAAATACAAAAAAGAATTGATCATGCTGGGAGGTATAGAAGAACGGGCCAGTTTAAAAAAATCCTTTTCATGCTACTCTACCTCTAGGGCTCTTTATACAAGGAGGATCTTAATTATTTATGTCCTGGAATAAATGAACAGGCCTGACTCAGGTTGATCATAGGTTAGTTCAGGTTCGATGTTGGAATGAAATGAGGCACTTATAGGTTATTCAACAGTTCAAAAGAAAGTCTATTTAATCAAACCAGAGAAAGAATATTTCACGAAGACACCTTTAACTTAAGCAAATTTTCTTCCTGCCTGCCCCATTCTCCAGTTATCTCAATATTTAAACGTATCTGGTCAGTAAGAAAGAGAATGGCTACTCCCCTGGTCATGGGGCATCAATTCTGTAGGTCCCCAACCACACATGTAGACAAACTTTTTAAAGGTTCTTATATAATCAGGAAGCTGAACCAATAAAGACAGAGTAAACCAGGAACCTGCATCAAAGGAGCATCACTCCTGAACAAACTGAGTGTTTGGAACAGTTTTGTCACTTTTCAAGAAAAAAAAAAAAGAAAGAAGGATCCTAACCCATGTTTCCAAGGGAGAATCAAACTGGTTGATTCTGGTCCTATCCCATTTAGCTGTAATGACTTTCTCTAGATACATTTTCAGTCTTTCACACCCTTTCATCACTGTTCCCCTTCCCTTGAAGTCCTTCTTATCTTACTGTCTCATTTGACAGACATCTGTTATCACATTGGTTTCACTATGCCACCAATCTCTCATTTGGAATCTGAGTGGAGTTATAAAATTCAGAGTGCAGCAGCAGCTGCCTGCTACTGGCATCGACAGCCTACCACTTGGGAAGGTGGGTGTCCTCCCACACAAGCAGCATGCCATGGGGTATATCTTTGGGAAAAGATGCCCAGATTTCATGGCAGGAACTTAAGAAAAAATCCTCAAGACAGGATAAGAGGATCTAAGAGTGAATGTCAAGCCCCATCTCCTTTTCTCTATACCATTGGAAGGACATAAGGGCAACATTTGAAGGCCAGGATTTGTGAAGGCTAATTTCTTAGAAGAAATCTTGTTCAATCTCAACAACGCCATTGGTCTAATTCACATTTAGGTGTTTTCGGGTCTCAATTGTATTCCATCTTACCCTGACTTTATCTACATAAATAGCTACCATGACCTGGAAGTGGTCAGGGAAAATGCAAACTCAATTATGAATTTGACATTGGGTCATACTATTCTAAAGGCAAGTAACTAGAAATCTAGAATCACATGTAGGCTTCATTTTTTTCTGAAATTTTATATGCTCATATATGTGTAAGGAAAATTAAGTGTTGGTTGGTGGTGTTGGGGTTTTTTTTCCAATAAGAAAATGGGTTTGAGTGGAATAATTCATAGTTTACTATTCACTTACTCAGAACCAAAAGCACACATTTCCAAGATGGCAGACAGGCCAAAAGAAATGATCTGTCCCTCTTGCCATGAATTTTTTTTCTTTATTCCTCATTAAAATGTTAATTGATTCCTCAATGTCCAACTCTAACTATTTGAAATGGAAGTTAAACCTTTTGCAGAGGGCTCAGTAAGACAATGTTTTTATCCAATAATGTAACCAACCCATGTTAACTAACCACCTAGCACTGAAGGTCAAACATTAGGGGGTATGACATGAAACTGAAAAATTCACTTCCAAAATATGCCTTTATAGGTACATATCCTATAATTAAGTGAACAAAGCTATAACCCAAGCCAAAACTACAGGCATCTATCCAAAGCAATTTATAGCAAGAGTCAGTAATGAATACAGTGAAAGACCCTATACCTCCAAAGTCCTAATGTACTACAAACAAACAAAAAATGCCTGTTATTTTCTTCATGTTCATCTAATCTTGTTTTTCAGTACTAAATGTAATCCCCCAAAATGTGCTGAGTCCCTCTGAATAGCTACCTATAATATACTAAAGATTTCTCATATATTTATTTTTTCCATATATTCCCACAAATTATATATGTGAGAAGCAGATGGTGAACTGTGATTTGGTACCACTCCACCATCTGTTATTTGTAGATCTAGTCAAATATAGAGAGTTAATTAAAGATTGAAGAAAGACAAAAATATTGTTATAGCCAAGAGCCATCTTCTTTCTTGTTATTACTCCACAGGAATAATCAAATCCATTCTCTTCTTCTTTTCCATACAATTAAGTCTCAGAATTTTAAGTTATCTGTGATACATAATACTTTTTTTTTCTTTAGTTTTAATCAGCAAAGCACCAACAGTCATTGTTATTAATAGAACAACAGCATATCTCTACAGTAAATCAAGTCAAGGTAACAAACATTTACTAACCTCTTTCTATGTGCCAGTTAGGCACTTGTATTAAATATTGGAAATACAAAGATAAGTAAAAAGAAAGATAGTTCCTGTCCTCAAGAACATTCCATTTTAATTGAGGTACACAACATATAAATGGGAACTGATAAGAGCAAGGAGAGAAGAAGATACCTTAGTGATGGCCAAAAAGGGGATGTCAGAAGAGTCAGAAACAATAATTTTTAAAAGGTGTTTTAATTGACTAGTCTAGAGATGGATTGCAGTTACATAAAAGGATATCAGTAAGAAAAAATAATATAAATATCTCAATTACAATTATTTATAGCTAAAGGAAAATTCTGTAGCCTGTTTGTACAAAATTTATATACCAAATCCACTGCAACTATTCTATGATTAAAACACAAAAATATTAATTTTACAGAGAACCAAAAACTTAGGGGGGGAAATATGAAAATTAAGACAAATGGAAATATTTCCACTCACTAACCTGAATGACAAACTGGAAAAGTTGGCTTTTGGTAAAACATTCTATTTCCGGGCATAACTAACAAAGTACATGTGATTCTATTAGATCTGCAGAGAATGGAATATGGGAATACTCCTCACAACTATGTCCTGAGTCATCCATCAGCAGATAACATGTGAATATTCAACTCCATAGAAGCAAAATTAGCACATAAATCAATAAAAAAAAATTCTGATGGGTCCTAAATAATGAATATGTTTCTAATCCTTTGAGTCCAAAGGACTTTGAAAGCTTAATGTATAATTAAATTATGCACAAAGATCCCCAAGGGGTAGCCTGAATCCTTTCTTTTACTATATATGCCAATGCTCATATACAGAATCTAATACATCTATAATTTCAGGTGACTGAAAGGGTCTTCCACTATTCTGGTTGAAGGTATGCTACTTCTTATGTATATATGTATATACAAACATCTCTATGTATATACCCATTTGTATCTATCTATGTATATAAAGAGATGTGTATATATATACATAGTTATATTTAATGTATTTATATATAGTTGCTATATTGTGAATATATGTATCTCTAAATATGTGTGTTCTAGACACAAGAATATGAATGTTATAAGGGAGCAAGTGTGTTCTACTTGTATTCCTTTCTCTGTATCTTCTCTCTTTTTCATGAACTTTCCTTTTCGGTGCAATGATAATATTTAACCCCAGACCACAAGGTTATCTAATAGTATCCTTCTATTTGATCAACAAGCACTTGCTATGTGTCTCATTCTGTGGACATAAATATAAAGGATGCAATAAAGAATGCAATTAGGGATTACTACTTCCAAGGAGCTCACCTTCTGATGGGATAGACAAATACTTATATAAATATGGGCTCAGGGACTGGATTTGTAATTTGATTAGTCAAAGGGTACTCCCAGGTAAGGAAATCCTCTATACCAAGGCAAGTCAGTTCCTCCTTTGCCACATTTGGTTTCATAGTTTCCTCTGGCTCTGTGAATTGAAGCAACTTGTCCAGAATTACATAGCCAATATGTGTCAGTGGTAGTGCATGAACAGAGGTATTCTTGACTCTATTTACTCTACTTCGTGTGTCTCTCATATACATATGTATATACATATTCTATATTTATGTGTACATATCATATAGATAGATAATATACTCAAAAAGAGAATCAATACAAATGAAAACAAAGTAAATACAAGATGTTTGGGGAGCACTAGCAGTTGGCATCATTAGGAAAGGCTATAAGTCAGAAAGGGGTGCTTGTACTGCATCTTAGAAGAGGAGAGTGCCACAAGACAAAAGTGGGGAAGAAGTTCATTGCAGACATAAGGGACAGCCAATGGAAGGCATAGAGAGCAGAGACAGTTCATCTGTTATGAATTTAAGGTTCTTTTTTTAATTTTTTTTTAAATTTTAATAACAAATTTCTACATAAGTTTTCCAAAGTTATATAATCTAAATTGTCTCCTTCCCTTCTCTCCTCCCCTGTCCCAGAGCTGACAAGCAATTCAATCTGGGTTATGCATGTACTATCATGCAACATATCAATTTTAGAGAAAAGAATATTACAGTGGGATCATAAGGGAGGAAAGGGAGAGTCATATACAATGAATCCAGAAATCAAGATTGCAGCTGGGTTGAGAAGGGCTTCACCAATAATAGCAAAGTGGGAGGTTAAGGATGGCAGATGTCTTGGGCACAGAGATCAGAACTAATGGGGGCTATCTGGGTTCCATAATAACTTTAGCATTAATATATGTGTGGGAGGGGGGCAAACTGACTGAGGCTAGAAATGGAGCAGGACAAAGTTAAAATGTTGATTAGAAAGTACTAGGATGCTGAGTTTAAAAAAGAAAAATGCTATTTATTCTCCTTAGAGAACAAGTGGGAATCACCAGTTTACCGAATGATGGAATACCATGGATAGATATGAACTTCTAAGGCAATTGGCAGGATTCACTGGAACTATGAGAGATCAAATAAGAAGGCTGTTGAGATCCTCTAAGTGAGATGTAGTGAGGGCCCGAATAAAGGTGGTAACTTTGTGAACGGAGAGAAGGGATCATTGGATGATAGGAATGTTGGGGGGGTGCAAACAGTGAGATTTGGTAACTAGCTATTAGGTATATGAGGACAAGGGACAGTGAAGAGTAAAGTGTAACGTCTAGATTATGAATGCAGGAAGCTGAAAGAATGGTGATGCTTACAAGAGAAAAAGGAAGTTTGGAAAGGAGGTGGGAGTAGAGGAAAAACAATGGGTTAATGAATTGTCATAGACATGCTGAAGTTTGAAATTTTTTTAGGATTTCCAGTTTTAAATTTCTAACAGACAACTAGTGATCTAGTCTTAAAGTTCATGGAGACATTAGGGATAGCCATATAGAGATGATCATTATCATCATGGGAGCTAATGAGAGAAAGGGCCAGGAAAAAGGAAATTCCCTGTACCAATGAAGATTCTGTTAACTTCTAAAATTTAGAGACTTTGAGATTTCTGAGGGCACTGAATATTATCTGCCTTCAGTGATATCTTATTATTTGAAAGAATGAATAGGACAATCATCCATCCATGAAAATCTTCTTGTAAAGATGTTTGTACTGATCTCTATAAAAAGGATATTACTTATTTATGGAATTGGAACGTTAAGATTTTTTTCCATTGCCCTTACAATACATAGTCAAGTTTTGATGTAATGTTCATTTAAAAAGCTTATTCTGACCTATTAACATAATTCATATATGGAATAATTTTATATGAAAGTTAATTAATTTGCTTTCTAAGACCTCTAGTTTAGTAATATAATGTGATTATAATTCAACCCCAAAGAACTGAGATTTTGTTTTTGAAAAAATATAGATTTGGGGGACTAGAATTTTTCCTCAATCTTATGAGGACTCATTTGGCTAGAGAAAACTATTATTAAAAAAAAGGAAGAGCTTGGAAATTGGAACTACAATGAAATAAACAGCCTTAATTCTGTATGTAAATATATACACCTATAGCAACATAGTATATACAAAACATCTAATTGTTAATTCTTCAAAGAATGAGAAAGGTATTATATCTATAACCAGGGACATGGCAGTCTTACTGTACTTAGCTGTGGTTGGACTGTTTCTGACATATTGTGTTCAATTCTAGGTGTTCCATTTTTTAAAGGATGTTAAACATCTGGAAAGTACTCATAAAAGGGGGTCCAGGAAGACATAGGAAGAGTGATTAAACAAATTTTGCTTAACCCCAAAGGGCCAGAAATTGGAGCAATGGGCAGACATTACCAAAAGAGAGATTTTGATTCTATGAAAGGGAAAACAAAAACAAGAAGAATAAAACAACAACTTTTTAAACACTTTAAGATATTCCAATGTAGACTGAGTTGACTAGGGAAGTAGGGAGTTCCTCTTCATGAATCTTCAAGTGAATACTATAGAAACCTGCTCTAAATATATTTCTCATGTGGGTTTGAATTACCTACGGAGGGAAGCTGAAAGCTTGAAAGTAATGGGTTAAGTTTACAGGGCAGAGAGAGTGGGCCATAGAAGGAGCCAAGAGAGGCAAGGAACACAGGGACAAAACTTTAGCATGGCCTCAGCATGTCAGCAGGTCAGCTCCTTCAGATGTCCAGGGAGAGAGAGAGAGAGAAAGAGAGAGAGAGAGAGAGAGAGAGAGAGAGAGAGAGAGAGAGAGAGAGAGAGAGAGAGAGAGAGAGAGACTGAGCTGAACTGATTTTATTAAGGATTGTAGGAATGGGGGTTGCAGGATGTCTATCAAACAGTTGGCACATCAGAAGTTTTAACCTAGTGGTGACAACCAAAAGGAAGGGATGGTAACACAATAGCACCAGCAGATGTTCAGGTAAGAAGCTCATGTGAAACCCTCTCCTTTCCAACATAGTGGCTCTGACTTATAGAAATGCAGGGGTCAGTCTTTGACATTACAAAGGACCTGTAGAACTTGTCTGTTAGCTTTCAGACGGAAGATAATAGCAGAGGTTTAATTTGTAAGATCAGTAAAAATTTAAGTCCCATCCAATTTAAGGATTCAGCAATCAATCATATGAAATATTAGAAACATATGCATAAGTCTGACCCATGAGCAATTTGCTCTTTAAAGTCAGCTTTTGAATATCTTCATGATTCATTATAACTGAAACCCTTAAATATTGGATATCCGCTTGAGGATTTTATAAGAGGGATTCCCTCCTCTCAATCCGGAGTCAAGAAGACCTGAGTTTAAATCCAGCCTCCAGTGACAATGGTAACCCATTTAACCTTTGTCTGCCTCAGTTTGCTTATCTGTAAAATGGTGATAATAATAGCACCTCCCTTTCCCCAGGATGGCACGAGGATAAAATGCCATAATATTTATAAAGTACTTTGAAAACCCTTAAAGTACTACATAAATGTGAGTTATAGCAGTTGAACTAGATAGTCTCTGGTGGTCCCTTCCAGCTCTGATATTTTGTATGTTACAAAAAGGAACAATGGCATACACAATGTTCCTAAATGATAAGGTGTGGCCTTCCCAAAATGTAAACAAGATTATTTTAGTGCCAGGGTACAGTCAATATACTGGGTTTTTAATAATCATTTAATGTCAGGTGGCCTCTAAAACCAAGCAGGATACCGGATGTTGTTTCTCAGGTTACAATATTAAAGTCAGCAATACACAATTCTTGCTATTGTAAGCTCTGGCCAAAATGGTGCTGCCTGATTTAGATCCAACAGATTGCAGAATATATGATAATATAAATACTGCTAGAAATTTCAAGTGTCCACCTGCTAGAAGTGTAACTAAATGTCCTTCATAGAAATAGACCAACTATGATCACTGGCAGCCTGTTTAAGCAAATATTTGGATAGTAAGGCAGCCTGTTGTCAGGGGGAATATATACAAGTTTCAAAAAAGAGCATCTCTATGGGAGAAATAGGAAATGAGATAAAGAAGGTATGCCTGAATTGGCAAAACCATATGAAAAATGTGGGAGAAACAGATATATAGTATATATTTATTTTGTGTGCCCTTTGTATACTAAATGGTACATATTTGTATATCAAATCATATTCTACAAGTGACATCTTAAGATATCAAATATAATAGCTTTCTCTGGTCCAATGAGTACTGATAGTATTAAAGAAAATTAAATTCTAGTCTAAATCTTGTATTATATAAGTGACATGGAGCAAGTGACTTAAGCTCCCTGGGTCTCAGTTTATTTATCCTTAAAGTGAAAAGATTGGACCAAGGGATCTTTATGGCATATTCTTGTACTAATGCTATATCTCTAGCATTAGGCAGCTAAGAGCACAATAGACAGCCTGCTGGGTGGGAGTCAGGAAAACATGAGCTCAAATGCTGCCTCAGACACTTATTAGTTTCTTGACAAATCAGTGAACCTTAGTTTCCCTCAGTTTCCTCATCTCTAAAAAGGAAATTATTGTACCTACCTCAAGGATCAAATGAGAAAACTTTAGTTGAGTATTTTGCAAACCTTAAAGTGCTACATAAATACTAGATATTATTATTCTAGCCAAAAAATAAACTGTCCTCTATGCATAGACAAATTACACTTAAGAATCCCAACATCCCATTTTTGTAAATGTGTACAGTCTCTATATGTCTGAAGGTGATTCAGCAGAAAGCACTGGCTCTGAAGTTCAAATCCCATCGCTGATTCTTGTCATTAATATGAACTTATATGAGTTATCCATGCATCCTGGAATTCAAGTCACCTCCAGTTTTAGGCAGCTAGGTATTTCAAATTCAGCTCAGATAATTATTAGGTGTGTTAACCTCTGTCTGCCTCAATTTTCTCATCTGTAAAAGGCACATAATAATAGCAGCCACCTCTAAAATATTATGAAGACAAATATTTGTAAAGTGCTTTGCAAACCTTAAAACTTTATATAAATGCTGGCTATTAGTATTAATCAATGATCTTATAATTCTATCCTCAAATCCCTGCAAGAAGTAAAACAGTATATCATTACATGATATTTGTATATTTTGTAATAAAACAACATTCCAATGTTAATTTCCATTTCTTTTGAGAGTACTTGATGACTTCCAAAGGTTATAGATTTCAATAGCTACACCACTAATTATGTCATTCATTGCTCCAAGAATCTGACTAAATAGCAAGAAAAACTAAACAGATGAATGGCTCCCTCTAAAAGACAGAGTTCTAAACTTCATAATTCTATCATGTTAGGCTTGAAACACCAGAATAGAGTATTTCCCAAAAGGAAAGACAAAAGTGAACAAATCAACAATACAGACCATCTCATGGTAAGGTTCTTTGAAGATATTTTATTTTAATGATGGTGATCATGATGCACCTGAAGGAAAGGCTCTAATATGTGCCAAACATTCAACTATGTACACCAGAGAAGATTCCCATGTTACTTAATGTCTCAGAATAAACTTGCCCTTCCCCTTACAGTCTAAATGAGATTGTACCAGATGGAATAACTGCACATTTTTAAAGACATCAGGAAGAAAAACACTTGGCAGAAGCTAGTGGGTCCTGGTAACCGGGTATCCTTGCCCAGTAAGTACCTCTATCACTACATCTTTGGCGTGGGTGGCTGGACTTTCCAACGGACGGGTTTATTTTAGGCAACAGGCATGAAACTCGATAAAGTGCAGCAATTGACAGCATCTTAGCTTAGGACTTCTACATGTGCTGGCATGTGAGCCGCAGAAATTCACTGACAAGGCAAGTTCATTTCAAAAGTTTGGAAGTTATAAAGAAGTATAAGATTGTTCATTTGTAGGGGAAGATAGATATTGATATATCTTCTAATGAAATAAACTCATTAGATATTGAGACCTTGACACATACTCATATTCATCCTCTGGGTCCAAAAGAGCTAAAGCTAAACATTGTGTTGAAGAAACATACTAGTCCTTCAGTAGACTATAACTTTTAAAATTCATTGTCTAAAAGCATTAGCTAATTATAAGAATATCTAGTATTTATTTAGCACTTGACAAATAATGTCATATTTTATTTTCACTTTAACCATGAGAGAGAAATGCTATGGTTATCCTCATTTTACAAATAGAGAAACTGAGGTCAAGTGACTTGCCCAGGTCAAAGATCTGGCATATATCCAAGGCCAGATTTGACATAAGGTCTTCTTGACTCTAAGGTTAACATTATATTTTTTTATGCCACTAAACTACCACCAAATTGGTTACGTTACTATTTAGAATATGGCAAAGCACCTTTACAGCATTTTGATTCCATTTCACCTTGGGGAGGAAGCTTGAACAGTACAAAGAGCCTTGGCTAAGTGTAGGCTATACAGTGAGAAGATTTGGTATTCAGTGATATAGACTTTTGAAATCTAAGGATAAGAAAGGGAAAAAAATTAGTAACAAAACTGTGTAGCCTATGTTTAAAAAAAGGGGAAAAAACCTTTAAAAGACTAGAACTCTGATCGGTGCCATGAGAATCCAGAAGATCCAAAAGAGTAGAAATGAAATAATTTTCTCATGCCAGAGATGTGACAGACCATTTTAAAATACAAATGAGACAGATATTTTTGGACATGGATAAAGTGGGATTTTTTTTTTGCTGGATGATGCATATTTGTTAAGATGTTTTTCTTTTTTAATTGTTAAATTAGTGGGGAGATTGGAAAAGAGAGAATTTTTTTTGTTATTCAGTTGTTTCAATTGTGACTAACACTTTGTGCCCCCATTTGGGGTTTTGTTGGTAGAGATGTTGATGTGGTTTGCCATTTCCCTCTTGAGATTATTTTACAGAGAAGAAACTGAGGTAAATAGTGTTAAGTGACATGCCAAGAGTCACACAGCTAGTAAGCAGCTGAGGTCACATTTGAACTTGGTTTCCTGATTCCAGGTCTGGTACTCTATCCACTGGACTACTTTGATGCCCAGGAGAGAGAATAAATTCTTATAAAAATAAATGCATGTAGATATTTTAAATATTCTAGCCTGTAATGTCAGTCTGTATATTAATACACATGGGATGCTGTTTTAGGAGGATTTCATAATGGAGATTTGAATATTTCAATATCATTTCCCAGAAAGCCAATTCCCTATTCAGTTCAAACAATAAGACAGAAGCAGGCCAAACTCCAAGCCAAACCTATAGAAGTAGTAAGCCAAGCTATTAGTAATATACTTGCCATAATTTCAACCGCCAAAACATCATAACAGTTTACATCAATCTGAAGTGCCAAAATTAAGATTTACCCAGATTTTCTGAGTAATCCTCCAGAAGTAAAAGAGAAATCACATACCAGAGAAAAATAAGATTGCATTGACAAGAAACAGAATATAACAGCTTCTGTGTAGTTCTGTTTTGACTACAATTCATGGCCTCCTTGCACTACACACCTTGGACAAGAAGTTAATCTCCATATTCCCCTGAATCTAACAAGAGGGTTAAGCCCAGCTTCCTGGGGTAGATTACATTTCAGCTAAACCAATCGCCTTTGAAGTGGAAGGCATAAGCTTGGTAAGTAACTGTAAATAATTCTGTCCCTAGAGAATTTTACATTCCTTTGAACCTTTTCTCTTTTTGAAATTCATAAATCGTTGAATTCAGCTACTTCCCTTTGGTTCCCCCAAAAAGATTTATAGTAAGCTTTCCTTCGATAAAATTCAGAAAGGAGAGTTTGGAGATTTTTGTCTACCTCTTCCTCCAGTCTTGGCAATGAAGTGTTCTAGTTCCCTTTATAAAAGAAAACCCTTTCCTTGTAGATAATCAATTTCTCTTACGAGCTCTCTAGCCCTGGGAAATTAAATCTCTGCTGAAAATGAACTAGCCTAACCTCTGTGGTTTGAGAAACTAAAACACTTCATTCTAGATTAGGAACATAATAACTCCAGCTCACCATACTTCAGGGAGACAGAGGGAAGAAAGAGATGCTAGTACTTGGAGGAAAAAAAAGATTTCTATCCCTGATTCTGCAATGGACACATATCAAGCTGCCTATACTGCTTAATTTCCATTTTTATCTGCATTTGTGGTATTTTTTTCTTGCTTCCTTTAAATTATTCAACCAAAATGAAAGTAAGCATTTTAAGTATTCTTCCCTTTGTGCTACCACTTTGACAGAATAAATAGTATGAGATTTGGTGTCAAAGGACATGAATTCAAAGCCCAATTCTCCCACTTGCTATTTTGGACTTTTAGTTGGAGGGTTTTTACTTCTCTGGTTTCTTCACTAGAAAATGAGGACAGAGGGTTAAATTAGATAATTTCCAATGTGTCATTCAGCTTTAGATTTTCTGAGAAGCTGTAACTTTCAACCAATTCCATACACTAGTTGCTTCTCCTTACTCTATCCTTGGGCTTAACTCCAGTTTTTAAAAAGTCATCATCAAATGCCAGCATTTTGCACCTTAATAAACTCTTTTCTCCAGCTTCTTATCTTGATTCAGTTCTCCAACTCAGACCTAGATAAAGGGCTAACTTCACAGAGTTATCTAGGTCTAGTTTATCAACCAAGCATTGGCATGGGATAGGTAGCCAGGTGGTAGTTTGTAGATTACTTTGGGTTATAGAATCATGAAGACTTGAATTTCAAATCTGGCTTCAGACATTTAATAACAGCATGATTCTATACAAATTACTTCTTTCCTGGTCAGCCTCAGCTTCCTCACCAGCAAAATGGGGACAATAATAGCACCTACCTCACAGGGTTATTGTGTGGATCTAGTAAAAGAAAATAAAGCATTTTGCAAACCTCCAAGTGCAAGATAAAAGCTAGCTATTATCTTTATTATTATGTGAGCTCTAAGGCATGGTGAATGGTCAGATCCAGACCCCTTACATTCAATCAGCATACTGCCTAGCCATAGAGCCATTCACAAGACAAGTATTTTTAATGCCAGACACTGAGCTTGGTTGATTTGTGCTTCTTTATTGCCATCCTCAATCTTTCCCATTCCATCCTTGTGTTCCATAGAGGTCAATTTTAATTCAGTTCAAAGCAATTTGGCGCAGGGTTGAAAGAATACTGGTTCTTTCAGAGGACTTCATTTGTAAAATGAAAAAATTTAGGCTATAGGTTCATTTCAACTTTAGATCTATAATCGCTATTTCAATTTAACAAACACTTAATACGTCTCCACTAGCTCGAGGTACTAACTATTGGCAATAAAAAGATCATATGGAAGCATTAATGTAACAAAGTTCATTATTATTTAGGCCCTGTGTACCAGGAGATTTTTAACCTAATAAAGAAAGTCATACACTCAAATAGCAACAATACAAAAGAGATTGTGGTAAGTGTAAAAGGAGAGGTCCATGGAAAGTGGTATAAGCAACCTCAGGAGGGAAATACTCCTTTTAGCTAAGTTGCCAGGGGTCTAGGAGGGACAGGAATATTATCAATTTTTTTAAAAATTTTGTAATCAACTGTTTTTCTTTGATAAAAAACTAAAAAAATCTAATAAAAGACTATGTCATCTTTCCTAAATGTACCAAAAGAAAGGGTTTAATTAAAACTAAATATATTAATCATATAATAATCAATTTCATTTTATCTGATTCTCAAATTCTAATAATCTTTCTCTTTATTATCTAGTAAGGTCTTTATGGTACATTAAAAGCATCTTGAACCTGCAGAATGACAGTCAGAAATATATATTTTATTATTTTGCTACATTAATCTAAGTTATTATAAGGTTTTGCAAGAGCATAATATTTACATCTATACCACTGATATCACTGTCGGACATTTTTATAAGCCATCAAATACTAGAATAGGTTCTTTTCCCTTTGCATACTCCACAGACACAGTTTGGGAAATCCTATTCATTTCCAAAGAATGTCTCCAATTAACACATGTAAGCTATAAACAATTAAGAATCCAGCTCATAACCCCCAACTAAGATTTGTAAAACTAAAATATAGACACACTTTTTTTGAAGTCTTGAGTTTCACTATCTCAACCAGGCTGAAAATCCTCATCTCTCACTGCCACTCACCAACCCAATCTACTAGTGATTGGCACTGGAACTCTGATTTGCTTCATTTTAAAACCGGACTAGTTTGCCCTTCCTTAAATGCAAGTGTTGGCCCCACACTTGAGAGAATCATTATCATTCTAGTAAAGCTCAACTTTATATAGGCACTCAATCAATTTTAGTTCTTCTTCAACTCAGAACTCTGAAATTGGAGGGATCTATAAAATCAGTCTCAAAGGTAGAGATAACAGGCCCATTTTTTTTAGGGAAAAAAAGAATGGATGGTTTGAATGGAATAGGAGTTCTCCAATAAGAAGAATCCTCCTACTAATGCAAATTGGTACCTGCCAGACAATTTAAAGTAGGAGGTAAAGAATTAGAACACATAAAGTCAAGTAATGTACAGCCATATACAGAGCATGCAAAATAGAAAGGAGTTGAACTCAGGTCTTCTTGATTCCCCACTGTTTTTTAAACAATTTAACTATCTTCTTATTTTTAAAAGGAACAAAATTAGTACTTTTGTAGTACTTTTTTGTTTCTGGAATGTGGAGGAATCTTCTTTGGTTATTGAAAATTGAATTGTGCAAAAGTACTCTTCAGAGAATTGAGGATTTGTTTGTTTGGGTTTTGTTTATTTGTTTTTATCCTACTTTATTTTCTGAGTTAACCTGTCATCCAATTTTGTCTTTCAATGCTGTTTTAATTCCATCACTACTTCCTGGGAAGCAAAAAGTTGCTTAGACTTTATGAAAAGAAGTGGTCAAAGGAAAAAAGAAAAAATTTTTAAGATTCTTAATTTTTTTCTTTGAAAATACAAAGTACTTTCATCAGGAGTTTATCATCATGGAAAATAATTTCCATGTTTAACTCTTAATTTTACTAAGATGGATACATAATTAAATGAAAGGATTACTATATGATCCATCCTGACTCCTTCCATTCCACTCTCTTAGACTTTCTCTCTCTTTTCCCCACTCCTTTAGATCACAAAGTAGTGACATTAGAATCAAGCTGCACATCCATCTATGCTGACACAAGACCTTAGGGCTTCAGGAAATTGTGTCATACATGAGGTTTCTTTGATTGAAGTTCAAAGCTAAGAATCTGAGAACTAGGCCAGCAAATGAGTAGGCTAAGGTGCATGTAAATTAATCAACTGGGAATATACAAATGAACTGGCTATAATATTGGCTACTGTACTGTCCAATAATTATTACACTCAGAAAAAACTTACAAATATTTAAAGGTAGTTAAGGGTGAATGGAATAATTGATGGTGGATAAGAGGTTCCATGGAAATTCAAGGAAGCATCAGTATTCAAAACAGTAGATTTTAGGGCCAGAGAGGGTGCCATGAAGCTTTAACCAAGCTGGTTAAAATGCAAACTTAAATTTTCCTTTTTTTCACGTTAGCCCAAATCTTTGTGCTCTCTGAGTTCATTACACCTGGTTACAATTCTGTTTTCTTTTGGAAGCCTGGCAAAACACTAGTAAAAGTCTATATGAGGAGGCAGTTAGGTGGCTCTGTAGATTGAGAGCCAAGCCTACAGCCTCGAGGACCTGGGTTCAAATCTGGCCTCAGACACTTCCTAGTTAAGTAACTGTGGGCAAGTCATTTAACCTCCAATGCCTAGCCCTTACACTCTCTTCTGCCTTTGAACAAATAGACAATATTAATTCTAGGATGCAAGATATGGTCGGGTTTTTTTTGTTTACATGAATCACAGTACCAATTTCACAGTTGTGCGACATGATGCTTTTAGCTCTCAAATATATATTTGATACAACTATATTCTTGGAAAGCTCAATGGCTTTGGAGTCAGAGAACTTAGGGTTCAAATCTCAATTCTGATACTTTTACCTGTATGACTATGGATAAGTTGCTCATCACTATACTTCAGTTTTCTAATTTATTTCATTAGATGGTTGCTGAGATGCCCTTCAATTCTAGAATTAGATTCTCTGACTAAATACTTAGTAGGACATTTTCTGGGCAGAATAAATAGAAAATGCCATTTTACCTCAAGGGAGCAATTGCTGGTCCCAGAGTCATACAGACTTGGAAAAATGATTAGTCAAAAATATTAGAAAGCTAAGACATTTAAAATGTTATCTGTGCCTATTGAATCATCTTCAGGGGCATAAGTCATCTATAATTCTTGTGAATTAGTGGTCCTGACATGATAGGTGAAAAAAACCTTCTCAAATAAGAATATGATACTTGACTTCCATCATGTGACTTCATTATGTCCTTATAGTTTGATTTCTTTCTGAATAATCTCAACATCCTGAAGAATTACAGAATCAAAACCATAGATAAGCAAAGTGGTAAGGGATCTTGGAGGCCATTTATTCCAATCTCTGGTAGATATATAAGTTTCTGACCACAAAGACAGATTTCCAGGAATGAATGAATAAGATTAACCAATAGACAGATCAGAAATGGGACAAGTCTAAGCTCTGTTGCAAGTCTTAACAAATCTCCCACTGGAGATTTCCTATGAGAGATTAAGACAAATTACAACTAATAATACATTTCAGTTGCTTAGGAACTGAGGGTCTCAGAGGACTTTTTGACTTCCAAACAATATCCAGGAGCAGAATGGAGGATTCAAAGGCATTCTGACTCAAACTCAGTAGAAAACCATCAAAGATGAGAAATTGCAAGAGTGTTTCATTGATACCTACTATGTAAATCCCTGCTAAGCACCAAAGACTACAATTTTACAAGTTTGTAAGATAAATATTTGAATTTAAACTACTTTTATCTTCTCTCTAGGGAAAATGTTATTTACTCTAGAACTGTTAGTCAATATTTAATTACTTACAGAAATCTCGATTTCTAGTTACTGATGCTCTCCTTATGAAGCTATTTCTGCTGGCATATGATTCGGTGGAAAGAGTCTTAAGTTTAAAATCAAAAGACATGAGTTTGGGACTTCTGGTTAAGATGGCAGCAGAGTAAGGAGCAGCTGCTCAATCTCTCCTAACCGAAGCATACAGGACTCCTCAAGGGGACATAAAAACGAACCCAGACGAACGAAAGAACCCCACAACAGGGCACAGCATTGAAGGTATGCAGAATCGGGGCATTTCCACGCTATAAAGGGATGAAACAGCTCTCACTAAAATGCAAGAGGAAGAAGCCCCTCTATCCCCCCACACACACCACACACAACGCCAAGGCCAACATACAAGAGTGAAAACAGGATTGGGGCAACCAGTAAATCACTAGCAGCCCCAGGGCTTGTACCTGTGAGCTGCAAGACATGGGACCCTAAGTGGCTGGGGGGTGCACACGGACATTCCCAAGAGTCTGTGTGGGTGAAGACATCGCCCCGGTCACGGACAAAGATTTCTAACGCAGGGACTTTCCCCGAGCTTCTGCCTGGGTGAAGGCAGTGCCCTAGGCATGAATAAAGATCTCCAGCGCAAGCTAGAACATTGAGTGAGGACCTGGTGCAGACGGGAGCGAGGCTATGGAAGCAGCCCCCGAGACCTCTGAAGGAGCCTCGGGCAGAGGAGCAGACCGGGGACTACCAGGAGGCCTGACCCCAAGGACAAGGAGACTGGAGTCCCCTGGGAGCTTAGAAAGCACAGGCAGACCCTGAGTGTGAAGACAAAGCTGAAAAGGGGCGGGGCTAACAATGGCAAGCCATAGGGAAGGCCAGAAGAAAAAGATTATCAAGAAAAAATCTGGAACACTCGACAACTTCTACACAGAGAAAATCCAGACAACAGAGGAGGACAAACAAAAATCCAAACCTTCCCAAAACAATGAAAGCTGGTCACAAGCTATTGAAGAGTTCAAAAATGAGATGTTGAGGAGGATGGAAGAGATCTGGCAAGAAAATAACAGTTTAAAAGGCAGAATTTCGCAATTGGAAAGGGAGGCAAGTCAACTAAAGACCAGAAATGACCAGAATGAAAAGGAAAACCAAAAAATTATAGCCGAAAACCAAAAGATAATAGCCGAAAACCAGTCCTAAAAGGCTAGAATTATACAATTAGAAGATAATGATATCTCAAGACAACAAGAACAAATAAAACAAAGTCAAAAGACTGAAAAAATAGAAGGAAACAAGAAATATCTCAATGAGAAAGTGACAGACCAAGAAAACCGGTCCAGAAGAGACAATTTGAGAATCATTGGTCTCCCTAAAAAGAGAGAAATTAATAGAAATTTGGACTCCATACTAAAAGAAATTATTCAGCAAAATTGCCCTGAAGTTCTACAACAAGAGGGCAATATAGACATTGAAAGGATCCAAAGATCACCCTCTATACTCGATCCAGATAAGACAACGCCCAGGAATATAATAGTCAAATTCAAGAGCTTCTAAGTAAAAGAAAAAAAAATCTTACAAGAAGCCAGAAAGAAACAATTCAAATATCAAGGAGCACCAATCAGGATCACACATGATCTGGCAGCCTCCACGCTAAAAGATGACAAAGCTTGGAACATGATATTCAGAAAGGCAAGAGAGCTGGGCCTTCAGCCACGGAACAACTACCCATCGAAACTGACTATATACTTCCAGGGGAAAGTATGGACATTCAACAAAATTGAAGATTTCCAAGTTTTTGAACAAAAGAGACCAGGACTAAATGGAAAGTTTGATACCCAACCACAAAAATCAAGAGAAACATGAAAAGGTAAATAAGAAACAGTGGGAAAAGAAAGAAAACTCATAATTTTTTGAACATGATTCTTTAAGTGCTTAAATAAGATCTAATTATCTGTATTACTATGAGGAGAAATGCTATGTATAATTCTCTGTAGTGAACTCTATTCACTATTATAATATTCACTATTATAGCAACCAGAAGAATAATTCATAGGGAGAGGACAGGATACTAAATGGTCTAAGATGACATGGGGGGTGGGAAAGAGGGGGAGAATAGTAGGGGACACCAAGAAAAATCTGAGTAAATAAGAAAAATAGGATATTCTATTACACACAAAGAGGGCATGGGAAGGGGAGGGGATAAATACTATTATAAGAAGGAGAGGAAGAGAGTATTAAGAGGGAATAATCAAACCTTACTCTCAGTGTAATCAACCCGGAGAGGGAAGAGTAGCTTTATTATCCATTCAGATAAAAAACTCTATCTAACCCTACTGAGAAAGTCAGAAGGGATAAACCAAAGGGAGCAGGGGAGTGGGGAGGTCAAAAAAGGGAGGGTAGAAGAAAGGGAGGGAATTCATTAGGCCTTTAAAAAACAAAAATAGGGGAATAACAAGGGAGGGCGCAGAAAGGGAAGTCAATCAAGGGAGGGGATAAGGGATACTTGCTCAAAGCAAACCACTGGTTTAAAAGGAAATAGTATAAGAAAAAGGGGGTAGGAATAGGGGAGGATAAGAAAATGTCAGCAAATGCACAACTGATGATTATAACTCTGAATGTGAATGGGATGAACACGCTCATAAAACGGAAGCAAATAGCAGAGTGGATCAGAAACCAAAATCCTACCATATGTTGTCTACAAGAAACACATATGAGGCAAGTAGACATACACAAGTTTAAGGTTAAGGGCTTGAGCAAAATCTTTTGGGCGTCAAATGAAAAAAAAGAAGGCAGGAGTGGCTATTATGATCTCTGACAAAGCCAAAGTAAAAATAGAAATGATTAAAAAAGACAGGGAAGGTCATTACATCCTGATTAAAGGCAGTATAAACAATGAGGAAATAACACTGCTCAATATATATGCACCAAATGGTATAGCATCCAAATTCATAAAGAAGAAAATGGCAGAGCTCAAGAAGGAAATAGATAGTAAAACCATACTAGTGGGAGATCTAAATATTCCTCTTTCAGATCTAGATAAATCAAACCAAAAAATATACAAGAAAGAGGTAAGAGAGGTGAATGAAGTCCTAGAAAAATTAGACTTAATTGATACGTGTAGAAAAATAAATAGGGACAAAAAGGAATACACCTTCTTCTCAGCTACATATGGTACATTCACAAAGATTGACCATGTAATAGGCCAACACATTAGAGCAGCAAGAGGTAGAAAGAGAAACACCATTTAAAATCACCCTAGACAATATAAAATACTTGGGAATCTATCTACCAAAACAAACACAGCAATTATACAAAAACAACTACAAAACACTTTCCAAGCAAATAAAACTGGATCTCAACAATTGGAAAGCCATTAATTGTTCATAGGTAGGACAAGCTAACATAAAAAAAATGACCATTCTACCCAAATTAATTTACCTATTTAGCGCCATACCTATCAAATTACCAAAAAACTTCTTTACTGAATTAGGAAAAACTATAACAAATTTCATTTGGAATAACAAAAGATCAAGAATATCAAGGGAAATAATGAAAAAAAATGTGAAGGAAGGGGGCCTAGCAGTACCATATATATAGATATACTATAAAGCAGCAGTCATTAAAACAATATGGTACTGGCTAAGAGATAGAAGGGAGGATCAGTGGAATAGACTTGGGGTTAATGACATCAGCAAGACAGTGTATGATAAACCCAAAGAGCCCAACTTTTGGGATAGGAATCCACTATTTGACAAAAACTGCTGGGAAATCTGGAAAACAATATGGGAGAGATTAGGTTTAGATGAACATCTCACACCCTACACCAAGATAAATTCAGAATGGGTGAATGACCTGAATATAAAGAGGGAAACTATAAATAAGTTAAGTGAACACAAAATAGTATACTTGTCAGATCTCTGGGAAAGGAAATATTTTAAAACTAAGCAAGAGTTAGAGAAAATTACAAAATGCAAATTAAATGGTTTTGATTTTATTAAGCTAAAAAGCTTTTGTAGAAACAAAAACAATGTAGTCAAAATCAGAAGGGAAACAACAAATTGGAAAAAAAACCTTTATAACAAAAAACTCTGACAGGGGTCTAATTACTCAAATATACAAGGAGTTAAAGTAACTGTATAAAAAATCAAGCCATTCCCCAATTGATAAATGGGCAAGAGATGAATTGGCAAATCTCAGGTAAAGAAATCAAAAGTATCAATAAGCACATGAGAAAGTGTTCTAAATCTCTAATAATTAGAGAAATGCAATTCAAAACAACTCTGAGGTATCACCTCACACATAGCAGATTGGCTAAAATCAAAGAAGGGGAGAGTAATGAATGCTGGAGGGGATGTGGCAAAACTGGGACATTAATGCATTGCTGGTGGAGTTGTGAAATGATACAACCATTCTGGCTGGCAATTTGGAACTATGCTCAAAGGGCTATAAAAGAATGCCTGCCCTTTGATCCAGCCTTACCATTGCTGGGTTTGTACCCCAAAGAGATCATAGATAAACAGACTTGTATGAAAATATTTATAGCTGCGCTTTTTGTGATGGCAACAAACTGGAAAAGGAGGGCATGCCCTTCAATTGGGGAATGGCTGAACAAACTGTGGTATATGCTGGTGATGGAATACTATTGTGCTAAAAGGAATAATAAACTGGAGGAGTTCCAGGCGAACTGGAAAGACCTCCAGGAACTGATGCAGAGCAAAATGAGCAGAGCCAGAACATTGTACACAGAGACTGATATACTATGGTAAAATCGAATGTAATGGACTTATGTACCAGCAACAATGCAATAACAGAAGATAGCTTTGAGGGATTTATGGTAAAGATGCTACCCACATTCAGAGGAAGAACTGCAGGAGAGGAAACATAGAAGATAAACAATTGCTTCAATGCATGGGCTGAGGCGGACATGATTGGGGATGTGGACTCGAAACTACCACACCAATGCAACTAACAACAATATGGAAATAGGCCCTGAACAAGGACACATGACAAAACCAGTAGAAATGTGCGTCAGCCATGGGTGGGGGGAGAGCGGGGGGTGAAGGAGAAAGTAGGGGCATGAAGCATGTAAACAGGTTAAAAATGAATATTAATAAATGTTTAAATTTTAAAAAAAGACATGAGTTCAAATCCTAGCACTGCTACTTTGGAGATACATGAAAATGGGCAAATGGTTTAATTTCTCCAATTCCTGATATGTCAAACATCTCTAAGCACTTATATACATGAGAAATATTTTTAAAATCACTCTTGCTTAGTATTTAGAAATGGGAAGGCCTTTACATTCAAAAACTTATTTTCAAAATGAAATATCTCTGTTTCTTCACCATCCCAAAGACAAGGTATTTCATCTACATTAATATACCATTAATACTCCTCAAATTTTATATATTTTATGTGGTAAAATGTTTTAATGTAGTTTCTCAAATATGGTTGAATTTCTTCCAAATAATTTAATCAACACAATTTAGCAACTATTCTTTTTTTGTTAGACTTTATTTTATTTCATTTTTAAATTTTTTTCCATGGTTTCATGATTTTTGTTGTCTCCCTCCCCTTTTCTCTCTCCCCTCCCAGAGATGACAAACAATTTAATTATGTTATACCTATATCATCACTCAAAACCTATATCCTTATTATTCATTTTTGTAATAGAGTAACCTTTTAAAAGGAAAACACAAAATCATATACCCACATAAACGAGTAATAAATCATATTTTTTCTTCTGGATTTCTATTCCCACTGTTCTTTCTTTAGATGTGGATAGCATTCTTCCTCATAAGTCCCTCAGAGTTGTCCTGTATCATTGCAAGCTATTATTCTTATTAGACAATTCTGAAATTAACAGGGAATGGTCATCATTAAATAAGCATACATGAATGCAATCTCTGATACTTCTTTTTAAAAAATGTGTAATTTTTACTTATAAAATCAAGTTAATAAAAATAGCAAAGAATATATATATGTACATATATATATATATATTCCTTACCTTCCATCTTATAATCAATACTGTGTATTGATTCCAAGGCATAAGAGTGGTAATGGCTAGGCAATGGGGTTTAGATGACTTGTCCAGGGTCACACAGCTGGGAAATGTCTGAGCTAAATTTGAATCTAAGACCTCCCATCTCTAGGCCTGACTTTCAATCCACTGAATCATCCAAGCTGACCTCCAGAGGCTTACATATTACAAATAGTTCATTGATCTTCCAAAGACTTTCTGTTTCTATCTCTGTCTCTCTATAATGTAAAATTGAAAGACCCTAAGTTCAATCATGTATACTATAAAAACTCCTTTTATTTAAATATCCATTAAAATTTTTTATGATGGGTAAAATTCTGAACTTGGAATCAGGATAATCTGAGTTTGAATCTTGCCTCAGCTATATACTAGCTCTTGACCCTGGGTATATCATGTAAACTCTCTCAGTCTCTATTTCTTCATCAGTAAAATGGAGAAATAATAGCATCTCCCTCATAGTTTTGTTGTGAGGATCAAATAAGATTATATGTGTAAAGAGCTTTGCAGATTCTAAACCATTACATAAATATTAGTTATTGTCATCATTATTATGAAAAATGAAAGGCCACTGGTAGTAAGGTAATAAATATGATTGTCTGATTTACAGAATTATTCATTTAACATCACTTGGCATATTGTGTGACCATAAGCAAGTTTCTACTTTCAATGTGTTTCAGTTTCCTCATCTGAAAAATGATGATATTGGACAAGGATCACAGTGATAAGATCTTTAACTCTAAATCCTGTGAGGCCATTATGATTCCTCCCTAAATTCCAAAAGAGAGAAAATCAATAAAATTAAAGGATGGAAAGAGTAACATGGCATAGTCTATAAAGTTATATAATTTTTTTATGTTGGGGAAGGGAATTTGCAAGCCTGTTTTTATGAATTTACTTACTGGATTAAATATGCACATTCAAAGTCACTAAAGAAACAATGATTTATTTTAACAAAGCTGCCCAGGGGAAAGTTGACAAGGATGATGAAGGGAATCAAAACTCTGCCTTATGACTACAGGAAGGTCTGAGGGGGTTTATCCTCATAAAGATTTAGATTATACTTATTCTTGTAAACTCCCAGAAATCACAAATAGTAACAATGAGTAGGTTACAGATGGGGAAAATTGCCTATAAATAAGAGCTGTCCAAAAGTGGAATGAGTTGGCTTGTGAGATAAACCATGTCACCATCACCAGAGGACTTCAGGCAGAAAAAAAGACCGATTTTCAAGTCTCTGTGTTCAAGTCTAGATGTGGTATCTGAGGTCAATTAAATTCAAAACACATTTCACAAATTTTTTACCATGTAAAAAAACTGTGGCGTATCCCTTACAATCCCAAGGATCTAAGATTCTCTCCTTCTAATAGAAAAGAAAGAATGCCATCCTTTCCTTCATTTAACCAATACTCATCTTGTGGGAATTAATAGCCAAGTGAAGCCTAGAGATTGGTGTATGTCTATACTACATGCATCATCAAGAAAAAAACATTGTCTCCCCAAACCCCACAACTTAAAAGTCATATTAAATCATAGATGGAGAAAGAGACTGGTCTTGAAATTTAACTAATGAATGGAACCCCTAGGTGAGGGAACCACTGCACCTACTGAGGTTGGCACCTGCTCTGAAGCACTGAGAATGTCTTGCCAGAAACTTAAAGCTTTTTTCCTTCAGATTTTATCAATTCACAACATGTTAGTAGATAATGTCCCCAAACTCACAAATTAAAATTTAAAAACTTAATAAAATTTTGATTTTCTTTACTTTCTATATTTTGTTTTCATTCTGTGTATGTATGTGTGGTTTTTTTAGTTGTGGATAAATGTTTAAATTTTCTCAAGAAGAGGGCAACCAACATAAAAATAAAAAAACATGCCAACCCAACTAACAAAAATCTCAATTTTGTGGAAAAATTGAAAGAATGAGATATTTTCATAAAAGCTTTGTTGAAATCAATTTGTATTATGTCTATACTTCTTGATTTATTCATCTAACATCCTTATAAGAAAAGGAAAAGGAAGCTTACTAGTAGGGTGTGGTAGATCATAGCCAGGATAGGAAGGGATGCATAAACTAGAAGTATATCAAAAATGAAGAATTTGTCACTGAGAGAGATGTTTATGTCCCCCAATTTTTTTATTCCATCTGTATGAGTTCTACTATTTTTTTCATTTTAGCATTATAAAAGAAATATTTTATTTATGCTTAAAGTATTGTAGACATGTGAGATATTATCCATTTATTTATTCCTTTTTAAGGAAAAAATCACACAGGGGAAATTTTTCCTTTATACTAAACAGATAAATCTTCCGTGATATTTATGGTCCACATCATTATTGTCTCTCATAGGTTTTAAGCTTATATGGAAATTATTGTGTAGTTCTATATTGCTTGGCATAATACTTAGAACTCAGCGAGTAAATTCTGCAAGGTTTTTTATTTCATAAATATAATGTCATTTTGTCCCCTTTCATGCCAAGAAGTGATATAATAAAATCTTTCATTTATTCATTGTGTTAGCAATGGCAAAAGCCTTTTCTTTGAAAAAATAAAAAATCACTTGTTTGAAGGAAATAGTTGACAAGCACAATCAGTGACTTGTTTTTCTCTATTCTGAATACCAGCAGGTATACAGAAGATCACAGAGGGCATTCAGTGAGGTTTTCTTTCCCCCTATTTTTAGTTTAGAAAAATTTTCCATGGTTACATGATTCATGATTCCCAGCCTCCACCTTCTTCTCCCCTCCTGAAGTTGACAAGCAGTTCCACTGGGTTATACATGTATCACTGTTCAAAACCTATTTCCATATTCATATTTGCAGTATAGTGATCTTTTAACAACAAAAGCCTAATTATATCTCCATCAAACTGCATGATCAATCATTTGGTTTTCTTCTGCATTTCTGCTCCCACAGTTCTTTCTCTGGATGTGGATAGCGTTCTTTCTCATAAATTCCTCTGGATTGCCTTGGGTCATTGCAGTGATGCTAGTAGAGAAGTCCATTACATTCAATTGTGCCATAATGAATCAGCCTCTGTGTACAATTTTTTCCTGGTTCTGCTCCTTTCACTCTGCATCAATTCCTGGAGAATTCACTTCTAAGTTCCAGTTCACATGGAATTCCTCCAGTTCATAAATATTTTTGTACAAGTCTTTTTCCTTATTATCTCTTTGGGGTTTACAAACCCAACAATGCTATGGATGGGCATTCAGTGAGTTTTAAATGTTCCTACCTGAACTATAATCTAATCCACATGTCTCTATGTCCTCAAAGATCTCCTTGGAGACTTTGTCAAAGTTCTTGCTAAAATAATATCTCTGTGGCATTCTTCTGATTTGTCAGTTTAATAATAATGCCAAAACATATAATAGAAATAAAGTCATTCTGCCATGAGCCATTCATGATGGCCCATAGTGATTAACTCTTTTCTTTCCCCAAATCACATGTTTACTAATAGAATGCCAATTTTTGCCATGAATCAAAGTCATCTTCACTTCTCAGTATTTTGAAGAAATTAAGCTCTTTTGAAAACTGGGACAAGTATCTACTTCTAATCCCAAAACAATTCTCAGGAGCTCCTGGATTAAAAAAATAAATTTTGAAGAGCACCTCAACAATTATGTACATATCTGTAGTATCTATCAATAATATTTAATCTTTAACCAGAATAAAGAAAAAGATGCATTTTATATACATATATAACATTATGTAATGTACTACATGTACACATGCACTCGATATGTATGCACATGGGTACATATGTGTGTATATGTCTGTGTTATATATGTGTACATATATTAATGTATATCCTATTCTCTATAATTCCTTGTTTTTAATGTTTTGTAGCTTATAACAACCCATCATTCAATTCTCTATTTTGTTTTTAGAGTATGAATTTTTGTGCATACATATATATACACACATAGACTTTTTGGGTTTGAATCTAAATTTTAACTATTAACTATCAGTGTTTCTATCGGCAAGTATCTTCTTTGAACCTCAGTCTTTTAAACTATAAAATGGGAATAATAATAAAACCAAGATCGCAGAGTTGTTCAGAAGGAAGTACTATATGTATTATGTGTGCATGTGTGTATATACACAATTAGGTGGACAACTTATGCATCAGTGCATATATCCAGAATGAATACAAAAAAATGGACAGTAATTTGGTACCAGAAATAAAGAGGATTAGCAAAGAGAGGCAGATTGCCTTTGAGACACATTATTTGAATGGCCCCAAGCTCCTCTCTCTTATAGACTCATTAATTTAATAATTTAATACTAATATTAATTAATACTCCTTCAGTGATGTTATATGCCTATAAGTCACGGCATACTACTATCTCTATAAAGAACTGGAGACTTGCAAAAGACAACAGAGAATTGAATGATGGTCTGGTGCAAGGTGCAACTGATTAGAAATCAGGAATTATGTAGGACAGACACATAAAGGATTTCATCAAAGAGATGAATGACTGGAGCAGCAGGGGGGGAGTTAGTCCTAGCATAACTGAGAAAGATATTGAATGAACAACTAGTACCCCTAAAACATAAAGAAACTAGATGAAGAACTATAATTTTACCATATTTTAAGTCCAAACATAATCAGTGCTAGTTAATGTCATCTTTTTTTTTAATAGTCTTAATTAAGGCTATAACCATCTTATTGGCTATGCTAAGTTTTTTTTTATTTTCATACTGAAGAATCCAAAGGAAAATAAGTATTTTGAAGGTAATAAATCTTAACTTTTATTAATATATGTGTGTTTGGGGTATCAATGTAAAATAAATCGTCTTTTTGTTACGTTGAGTCTGAATCTTGAAATAACTAGAATAAGATAAGTGAATTTACTTGGTGGATTCATGAAAGACTATATATAGATAGGAGTTGCACAGGATGAATATGTATGGGATGCTATCTGTATCACTGGAAAGAATAACTATATCAATTAATTCACAAAGCTAATAGACTATTTTATGTGTATTTACGTATATTTCTATGAATACTTATGTGTATGCATACACTTTCTAAAATTATATCTAAAAATATGTGTATATATGTGATTTAATTCTTTTTTTAACATTAACTTTCCTTTTAACCAGAGTTCTATATGACCAGTTTCAAAAAACAGCAATATGTTATTCACCATTTTTCGAAGTAACTGCCAAGCCAAATCACTCTAAATGTCTCCTTAAATCACCTGAGTGATTAAAAGATAGTAAATTCAAAAGAAGAGCCGAGAATTCGAAAGTGCTTATAATTTCCTTCAAATATTCAAATGAATTCATGTATCTCTTGTGAGTCTATAATCTTTTCAATGAAATGCAGTAATGCATCAGTGACTATTTTCTTCAGAGACATAAACTTTAATTTTTCTAATAATCTAGAAATCCTTGATGACTCTTCAGAATTGAAAACTATTAAGAACCACATGAAAGACTGCTCTAAATTGCTAATAATTTTTAAATGGGAATTAAAACAACTTACAGATTTTACCTCACATCCAGCAAATCAGCAAAGACAACAAAAAACAAACTGCTAATGTTGCCAGAACTTAAGGGGGAAATGTAACTAAATACACTGCTACTGAAAGTAGCAAAATTCAAGATTTTGGAATTATTTGAATTTTTTATTCAAAAATAATTGATAAAATTGATAAAGTTGTTAAAATTCCTGGACACAGATGTCACACACTTCTCCACTAGCTAGGTCAATGACAGAAAAGCCCCACAAATGCTAAAATATCAATAGCTACACTTCATTATTTTAGTAGCCAAGAAATGAAAACAAAGTACATACTCATCAATTAGGGAACAGCTGAACAAATTGTGACAAATGAATGTAATACAATATTACTGAATTCTAAGCAAAGACAAAAAATTGGGAAAATATGGCAGGATTCACATAAACTGATTTGGAGAGAAGTGGAACCAGGAAAATCATAAGCACAATGACTATAACAATGTAAATAAAAAGCATACATATCATGTTTAAACCAGTGGAAATATGCATCGGCCATGGGTGAGGGGACAGTGGGGGGGGAGTGAAGGGGAAAGTAGGAGCATGAATCATGTAACCATGTTAAAATGAATATTAATAAATGTTTTTTAAAAAAGCATACATATAATAAAATCCAGCTAATGCTATGTAAAATCGTAAATACCAAGCTTCCCACTCTTAGTTGGGATAGATTAAAAATCCACTATTGTGCAATGTTGCTTATGTTATTTGATATAACTGATGCTTAATTTTATTTATAAGATCTGGAGCTGGAATGGACATCAGAAGCCATCTATTACAACCTTCTAGGAGTAGGATTTCTCTGGACTTCAGTTTCTTAAGAATCATTATCAAGAGCTGGAAGCACCTTATTATTCTATGATTCCTCACAGCAAAGAATACTGTGCATTGAGGAGAAAAAATTGCATTCCACATAAGCACTATTCAGTCCTGTGGTAGAGGAGTTCTTGAATTGTTATGAGAAAAGAGTTGATTCTGGAAGGATGCAGCACTATGGAACTTTGAATAGATGAGTAGAAAGTCACTGAATGAAGAAAGATTGGTACAAAAGAAAGAGAAAGGCTGAGATACTGAGGGTAATACACTGAGCTCTAATTTGAAAGGAGCCTTTTGAGCAGGAGCCTGGCATCCCAACATAGTACGATACTTGCAATGAAGAGCAGGGAGGCTACTGGTTACTTTTGTTTTGTATCATTTTATCTGAATTTTTCATTTATAACTTCTTCTGAGTCTTTAGGAGGAATTCATTTTTCTAGGTAGATGGAAGAGTAAAGAAAGGGGAAGATACAGAGGGAACTAAGATCATATGTGATGTATGTGAAAAAAAAATTGTGATACCTAGACTATGTTCTTTTGGCCAAACAAAAAAACTTTCTCATCTACCTCCTAGATCTTACAAGATCCTGAAAGGTAGAAACTGCATTTTTTCTTTTTATTTTCCCCAGTGCCTAATAATGTACTACATATGGTAAACACTTGATAATTGTTTGTTTAATTCAATTATATAGGCACGCATGATATTTAATGTTTGATATGAAACTCTTTAAAGATAGGTTAAATCTGCCTCTACACTCTCCTACTTTAGATACTCTACTCCAAATGTAAAAGTGTATATATATATATATATATATATATATATATATATATATACCATGTGAAGGTATGAAATGAGCAAAGGGGCACTTTAACTGGAATCTACGTACACAACACTCACCATCTCAACCCTTTTCTCTCTCATATTGATAACATTGGTGGTTATAATATTAGTTATATGTTTTTGAACTAATGGTACGACCATCAATATTATGATTATTTCCATACTTTTACAGGGAAACTACTAAATTCCCTTCATATAATACCACTTAGTTACACAGGCAAGTTACTTAGGGAAGACTTAAATGACTTTTGTGACAACTGGAAGAGCTAAATTTAGGGAAGACCTAAAAAAAAATCCATTGGAGTTTAAAAACCATGAAAGTATGCTTTATGTCATTAGCCAGAGTCAGGTAAGTAGCAAAAGGATGACCCTCAAGAGAATTTTCAGTTATGTTATTCTTTGTTAAGTAATAGGAAGATCATTTTTAGCAACCTTTCACTCTTGGAGGGATGGGGAAAGGAATTTCTTTGGATTTCCAACAAACACTGATTAATGATAATATTGTTTTCTCTCATCTACAGGAGCAAATAAATTTAATTCAGTCTTCAAACAAAGCTAAAAATCAGATTTTGCCAGACTGATAAACATTAATGAATCTGAAGAATGAAATCAGACACCTCTACGTATGTCAAGTGGGGTTCCATCAGCCACTTGCTTCTGAAATTAGGCAAAATTAAATATGAGATCTGTAGATAAAAGTACCAGATTACTATACTCTGACGACTCTCAGATGGACAGAAGGAAGATAGTCAATAGGATTTGGTTGGCTGACTTCCAGGACCAGGAGGAAAATAAATAGTAATTTTAACCCATAGAGCATATGCACTCAATAGATGTTTGGGCATGGCATCACGAATTAGAAGGAACATGAATTTAGAAGACCTGTGTTTGTGTTTTTATTTTAAATGATTTAATCATTTTCAGTGCTGGAGTATAATTTCAAAGTACAAGCTTTAATAGAGAAAATTGGAATGGACTTCAGAAATCAAATAGTTCACTCTGTATCTGAGCAGTAATGCTCTCTACTGCATCAAGTGAAAAAAATATTTATTGAGCATATAGTAAAACTAAGGGCTACAAATTAAAAAAAACAAAAAAAAAAGTGCCTACTTTCAAGGAGCATACATTTTAAGAGGAAGAAACAACACACTTGAGGGAGTGGTAAGTATGGAAAGGCACTGTTATCTGGAGAATTTCAGGGATAATGAAGGGGACCATTGGAGAGTAGATTAGCAACATGAATATACTAAATATTTATTAAATGTTTATTGAACTTGAGGCAAATAGGTAGGGGCTACACAGAGTTAAAAAAATGTGTTCAAGTCCCACCTCTGATATGCTGGTTGTGTGGACTTCTTTTTAACCCCTATGTCTCTAATGTCTAAGAAACTAAACTGTTAAGTAACAGCAAATTTTCTGATCCTGCATCTGCATTGGTAAGGGAGGCAAGAGATCTATTCATACACAATTGAAATTACAGGACTAGTTCCCAAGTAAAATGTGAAAGGGACAATTGAGCTATTAGACAAAATTTCTCACTTCTCGTTAGGATTATATGTTCTATTATAAGCATACTTTCTAACTTCATTTTTTCTTTCTTTTCATCACAACTAAACTGAAAAAAAGCTTTGCATTACTTGCTCATGTATAATCTATATCAAATTATTTGCTTTTTCAAAGGATATGGAAGAAAAGGATAGAATTTAGGACTCAAAAATGACAAAAAGAATGTTAAATTGTGTTTTTATACATGTAAGAAAAAATGAAATAAAATATTCTTTAAAAAAGAAATATATGTTCTATTATTCAGTGATATGGAATGGATTTTCCTTAAGGCTAGTCATTCCACTTTTTGATAATGCAAATTGTATTTATTAAGACTTTTTTTCCTTATATTGAGTTCAAACACACTTACAATCTCAATACACTGCTCATAATTTCATGTTCTGTACACAGGTTAAAAAAAATCTTTCTTCCACACTATAAAATTTTAAAAAGTTGAAGACAGCTATTTGTGTTCCAAATCAATATTATCTTGTCCTGGATAATGAGTCTGAAGTTATTCAACACCTCCTCAAATTGAACCATTACTAATCACCTTCAACATTAGACAAAAGGATTCAAAGATAAAGCATTAGTGTTCTTTTTGGTTTGCCCTATTGCTCTATTAATTCAAATAGTAGTCCATGGAAACACAGATTGTTTTCATATCAAATACTATTGTGAGATTTAAATTAATATCTGATAACTCCCAGTATTATATTTTATAAGATTTATTAATAATCAATTGAAGTAAAAGAAATAAAAGAACAAAAGTAAAATCCTGACTAAAGAAATATTTTCCCAGCCACATCCTCAAGAAAAGAGAGGCAGGGTGACACGCAAACTTTATCTCCAAAACGTAAGGATGTTACATGAGAAAGAAAGTGCAATACTGGGAGACAGAGTTCTAGGGACCAGATTCTAATAATACGATCCCCACTGTGATTCCATTGGAAAACAAGCATGTAGAAACCTCCCAGATTTATATGCCTAGTTTCCCCATGGAATCAGTACCCATAACCAACATATATCTCTAAAGATCTTTAACTGGAAGCACATAAAATATTGCAGTTTCTGAGGAGAAATTACAATAATTTGGGGATAAGAGGGAAATAAAAGAGAAAGAAAACAAAACCAATGATAGGTAGGTGCATTGGCAAAAAGCCATTTGGGGGCAGTTCCCTTCAGCATGAGTATACATTCAAAATAAATGTGTTTAACCCCCCACCATTCAATTTCACTACAACCCAAAGTTCGTTCTGGTGTGTGATTTCTGCAGGTATCTTCATGGTGCCTTCTCCAAACAGTTCACTTTCTTTATTCGGGGAGGTAGCAAGTTTCTTATCGTAAAATTACTCTCAAAAGAATTTAAACTTAGCATTATAGGATAATAATGCAATCCCCCCTGAGGAGGATATTAACCAACACATAGATCGCCCAGTGATACATGGCTCAATTATGAGGTATATGAATCAGTTGTCAAAAGAAAAATCAAAAACATAAAAAACAAATAAAAGCGAAAGAGTAACTTCTGGATGAAACGTAAAATATCAAAATTTTACTATCAAAACTCAATATATCTTGTTCTATACTCATACAGCTAATTAAAAATAAAAACATCACATACAAGACTTTTCATTTATCCTTATCAACTTTCAACTCTTTTGATTTAATACATCATTTAAACCTGTGATGAATTTTTTTGAACCATATCATCTTATTCAAGTTTTTGGAAATCTCTTATTTTTTCCATAACATCACTATATTTAATCAATATTGCTGTGTCTTTATCTAAGTCATTGATAAATATGTTGATTAGAACAGAGGCAATAGCAAAGTCCTGGGACACTCCAGGAGAACTCTACTTCCCCCTTGACAATAAGCCACTAATCCTGATGCCCAAAGTTCCTTCAATGCTTTGTTAAGTGTTGGCAGCCCCAGGAATTTTGACAAGCTGCCACCCAGGGTACTAACATGACATGTAATTAGTATAACCTTTTCCTTTTTTTTCAGTATGGACATGTGCTTTCGTGAGGATAATTCCTGTAAGTCCTTACTCCACTGGAATGTTTTAGAAGCCTAGTGAGATAATATCAGCAAAGCACTTTGAAAACTTGAAAGACCTAAATAAATGGCAGTTATTGCTGTTATTTTTAATGTTATTAAACTCTATAGCAACAATGTACTCATCACTTAGAGTATTAGCAGCCTGGAACACAGAGAATTTAGGTGACATGGGCCCAGGTCCAGAGGCCAGCATTCTGCCAGAGGTTGGAGTTGGACCCTGGTTTATCCACCCTATCACACTTCCTCTTGGTATACCTACTTCTAGTATGTAGAAATCAAATCTAAAATGCTTGAGTGCTTTAAAATAGTGTGCTTTCTTATTTCAATTTTGTTTATTAATATTATCAGCCTTATCTCTGAAAACAGAGCATAGCAAAAGTTAACTATAGACCAGCCCTGCCAGAATTATCACAAAATTTGAATCAAATGAATACAGATTTGTGTGAATCTATTGTACATGGCAATAGATATAACAAGAATTTTTCATTTTAATAATTCCTTTGCTTTTGAGAATAATTAATAAATGTTGATAGATATGTATGTGTATAACAGTTTCTTTAAAAAAATTATTCAGGAGCAGTACAAAGACAACATTATGGACAGCAACAGATACAATGCTTGAAGAATGACTTCTGTATATCCACTTTCAGAGAAATAACTAATAAATAGAAATAAAGAAAATATAGTTTTATATATATATATACACATTTATCTTTTTTATTAAATGATGCCTTCTCTAATGGGGGAGGGGAGGAAGGAAGTTGCCTGTATATTTTTATGTAACAGATAAATTAATTTAAATTTTAAAAAAGTATTCATTTAAGAAAATCATTTCTCCATTTTCAAGTTTATACTTGATAGACTCCAGTGAAATTCTGTGGGAAAAAGCCAAAACCTGTTCTTGTGTTTTATTGTACTCTTGTAACATTTTATTTCCATAACATTATTTGTCTGTTTTCTATAAACAACTGCACATTGTTTTTTTACATCCCAATAATGTGCCACCCACTGGAGTTGCAATAGGTCACTTCCAGGGTAGGGCACCTTAGTGACTGCTATTTATAGATGGTAAACAGTGATTCCTAAACTTCCATCAATCAGAGGGGAAATATTAGAGTCTTTCATCATGCCCTGATCTCTCTTTGAATCAATACTAACACCCTCTGAAAAACATCAAACAACCATTATCAGTCCTTAGGAGAACACCTGGTGCTAATGTCATCCCTACAAAAACTGGCAGACATGGTGGACAACAACTCATACAGGGATGGCTGCAACAAATTAACTGTTTGGATGGAGGGGGAAAGAGGGGAGAAACATTTCACACAGTTTCAGATATGCCTAAAAGTCCCATCTATAAAACATAATGATGGTAATGGAAGCATGTGAACTCTGCGCTGTTGGGAAGATATGTCTCAATATGTGTGTATTGTATCCTGAAGTTAGTCACACATGTGAAGAGCATAGAGAGAACAGAAAGGCAGTGAGGCTATTTGCCATTTACAGCATGACAGCAGCAGCAGGCTATAACAGAAGAAGTCATGGATTTGAAGGCAGAAAGTCTTAAAAGCTGTATGACCATAAGCAGGAAGCCATTCAACTCCAATTTGCTCCTCTGTATAACAGGAACGGTCCTACTTGTACTAACTCATAAGGTTATGGTTAGGAAAGAATTCTGTAAGCCTTAAAGAACTGAAGAACTGAAGAATATGAAGTGTTACTACTACTACTACTACTACTACTACTGCTGCTGCTGCTGCTGCTGCTGCTGCTGTTGCTGCTGTTACTACGACACCTCTCTGAGCCTCTGTTTCCTTATTCGTAAAGCAGGGGATAACTAAATGATTACAAAACATTTGGAAAGACTTAGGTGAAGTGATGAAAAATGAAGTGAGCAGAAACAGGAGAATGTTGGACAGAGTAATAGCAATATCGTAAAATGATCAATAGTGAATGAATTAACAATTATCATCAATGCAAGGATCCAAGACAACTCCAAGAGACTCAAGACAAAAAAAAGGCTATCCACTGCTATAGAAGGAATTAAAGAAGATTCAATGAAGATTCAATGCCATTTTCTCCTTTATTTATTCATTCATAATTTTTCTCTAATGTAAGATATGTGTCTTCTTTCACAACAAGATGAATAAGGAAATATATATTTTATAACAACATAGGTACAACTTATATCATATGAACTTCTATCTTGGGGAAGGGAAAGAGATGAGAGAGAGGGAAAGAACAGGGATCACAAAATGTTGAGAAATGATTATTTTAAGTTGTACCAATGTGCAATCTGGAAAAAAACTGACCCTTAAAAATATAGTTAATTGTAGTTGTAATAACTACTTTATCTGGCTTTTATAGGACTTACTTTAAAGGAAAGTACTGAGAAGCTTTTAAGTGTTACATGAACACAACCTATTAGAAATTAACAGTAATAACAACAGTAATAATGAAATGGCTCATATTCATATAGCACTTTCAAGTCTACAAAGAGCATCACATGGTATCTCATTTGATAGTATCACCACCTCTCCCCTTAAGCAGCTACAGGAAAAGAATAGCAAAGAATGTTCTTCTGAATGGTTGGTATGCTCTGTTTGCAGACTCAATCATGCCATTTGATCCATTTAACTTACTTGCCATTTGGGAAATTCACCTAAAGATAACTCCACAGGGAAATGTATGAACATTGTATGCTCACTCACTAAAATAATAGTTGTGAAAGTAAGGGGAAGTAAGACACCAATTTCCTCTGACTAATGGCACCTGCCAAGACATAGTTACTATTGTTTATTGTCTGCATTGCCTTCAGGAAATAGCAAAGTTCCTTCAATGGCACTAAACTCCTTCCAAAAGCAAAAGTCCATATTTTTCATGTTTTTATTCTATCAATATTGTCATGTGAATGGGAAACACAGAACATAACAGACTCCAAAGAACTGAAAAACAAATATCACACAGAGGGTAATTGGGAGGCACATGAAAAGTTTAACCAGACTACCACAGAAGTAAAGGATGTCATTAGAAAAAGGTATGGTCAAAAAAGAAGACTAGCTAGACATGCTTGATGGCAGGGCGACAACCTAAGTGTTCTCAGTGTCAGGAGAAAGTAAGGGGTAATAAAAGTCCCTAAAATATTGGGTGGTCCTCCCTTGCTCAATAATTAAATCATGAGATATGGAACAAGAGTCAGAACAGGTAGATATAAAATCTATATAGTAGGTAATTAATAAATGCTTATTAACTAAAAATAATAGCTGGCATTTAAATAGTGCCTAGTATATGCCAGGCACTGTGCTAAGAGTTTTACTTACTAAGATTATCCCATTTAATCCTCTAGCAGGATCCCTGGGAGATAAATGCTATTATTATAATTCTAATTTTCCAGTTGAAGAAAGTGAGGCAAAGAGAAATAATATGGCTTGCTCAATGTCACATAGCTAATAAATGTCTGAGGTCAGATTTGAACTCTGATCTTCCTAATCCCAGAACTGGCTATATACTTTGCCATCTACCTACATTATTAAAGGAAATATGCAAAGAAATTGGTAATGTGCTATGCTGACTTCAAAACTGTTCATGTATCAGAAACTGAGTTTGCTTCAGGAAATGTATATTCAGTATTTTTGAATTCATAGAAAAAATTGAGAACTCAAGGAATCATGATTTCTATGTGCCAACAATTAGCAGTTCTGCAAAAGGAATTATGTATAAAAATGATGAGTTTCACTTTCTAAAGCTGATCTTGATTTTCATCTTTGAGCATCAAAAGGGTAGTGATGTCAAAACAGCACATACCCACTGTCTGACATCTTTCTAAATGGTATGGACTTAAATACAAAGAAAACTCATTGTTGAAATCTCTATCCCTTAACAACAAAAACAGCTGTCTGGCTGCTGAAAGCCAGCGTGCCATATGTATAGTCACTGAAGCATTGGTGAAATATCCAAGCAAAAGATCAATGTGGACCATGTCCTAATGCATACCACTTTCCACATAGGTCAGCCACAAAGTTCGTAGTTAGTCTTTATTTAAAATTGAGTGTTTTCTCATTGTTTCCCCAAGCAAGATAACAAGAAAGAAAACACCAGATAAGGTGCCAATGATTCAGAAATACATTGTCAAAGGGAAAGATGGCATGATGAAAATAGCCCAATTTTAATTGGCGGAATGGTATTGAAATTCCCCTACAAGTTGTCTATTGTCTTCTTCATGGGGGTTCTAGACTAAATTGCTCAAAATTCCACTAAACAACGCCAGAATGAAAGTTAAGGCAATTAACATGTAACATCAGTCACAGAAACTTTAATGGAAAATGCATTTCAACCACTGGTCAAAATGACAGGTTTTATTTTGATATTGTGAATGTATTATAAAAAAATAAATGAGGCAAGACTACAGAGTTGAAGCTAAGTTGATGGCAGAATTCTTGGGTAATGTATGTAGGAAGCTCTGTGATACCAGCATGGAACTTTTTCATTTAAAAAGTAAAAGGTTACGTGTAAGATTTTTTTGAATAGTTCAAGCTATGTAAGCATGCATGACCAGAAAACTGATAATAAGTAGTTTATGAAGTATAAAGTATTTAGATGTTTACTGTAAAAAAAAACAGTGGCAGGTCAATTCTAAGCATTTTTTTCCTGAATAGAAAGTAAAAAGAAAAAGTCAATAAGAAAGTAACATAAAGGTAGAATATTTATAGGGGGCCTAACCATCTTCATAGTATTGTATTAGTGAGACAGTAAAATACACATGGACCTTGAGTTAATAGATCAAGATTCCACACCCTTGCTTCTCTTTTTCATTGACTAGTAACCTACCAATTCACTGCCCTTTTTAAAAACTCTTACTTCCTGTCTTAGAATTAATATAGCGTATTGGTTCCAAGACTTAAGAATGGTAAGGGATAGACACTGAGAATTAAGTGACTTGTCAAGAGTCACACAGCTAAGGAAGTGTCTGAGACCAGATTTAAACCTAGGATCTCCCATCTCTAGGCTTGGCTCTCAATCCATCAAGCTACGTAGCAGCCTCCATTTTCCCTGGCTTTTAATGAAAGACAAAATGCTCTTAGGATGTACTCAGGATTGGACTGAAGGGGAAATACTGTCAACAAGCCATAGCTTTTTGCAATCTATTTGGATTATAAAGCTATTGTGGTTGACTGATGATGATATAAATATTTGATTGCCAAAAGTAAGACAAAATTTTAGTTTTTATAATTAATCTTTAAACAATCATCAGAAAACATCTACTGTATACAGAGTACAGTGCTAGGCACTAGAGAACACTCCATATTTAGATAAAACAAGATCTCTTTCTTCAAAGAACTTTAAGTCTAAGAAGGGAAATAATATATCTCTATTAATAATTATAGCAAAATTACATTTATTATATTAAGTAGTTGAAAAACAAAGAACTTTGTACAGTCAAAGACAAAAGGTACTCATTTCCATTGGAGAAAGAAAGGTTTTAATGGAGGGTATTTTATTTGATTTCAATTATAAAAGATAGAAATTCCTCTGGTAAAGGGATAGAAGAGAGGACAATTCAGGCATAAAAAACAGTATGAGTCAAAAAACAGAAGCAAGAGAACAGGATGTGTTGAGGATAAGGGCCAAAAGGAGTTCCCCAAGTTGGAATATACAGATAATGTATAAAGGGGAGCAATCAGGAAACAGGCTGGTATCTGAAACTGGAGGGCTCTAAATACAAGGTAAATGTGAACCATACCCTAATGCATAGCACTTTGCATGTAGGTCAGCCACAAAGTTGGTAGTTAGCCTTTATTTAAAATTAAGTGTTTTCTTATTGCTTGCCCAAGCAAGATAACAAGAAAGAAAAGGCATACGATCAGATCTTTTATCAGTAGACAATAGATGCCTAATTAGTTTTTAAAGATGGAAATACAAATATTATTTTATAAAATTATTCATATTTAGATCTAGATAACACATATTTGCTTTATCATTACAGTTTTCTAAACACTATATATTATTCATATCAACAATAGATGGTAAGCTAATTGTGAGAGTTTTAAAACTATTGTTCCATTCAAAATTGTTTTATTTTATATTGGGAGTCATGCTTTGAGGTTTGATTTATTTTTTCTCTGATTAAGCCATTTCATTAATTTTAAATTTAATTCTTCTTTCTTCCCAAATATCTCTTTATATATGTAGACATATATATATGTATATATACAATAATAAACATTGTTAATGATATAAAAAGAGCATAATCAACACCTAAAGAGACAATGTGTTCTAATAGTAAGATCACTAAACTTACAATGAAGGGATCTGATCCAAGGCTTAGCTTATTCACTTATCTGTCTGATCCTGGGCAAGTTGTATAATCTCTCTGGACCTCAGTTTCCTTCTCCAAAAATACAGGGGTCAAACTAGATGATTTTTGAAGTCTCTTGTAGACCTACAATTATCTAATTTTATAAAAGTACTTTGAAATCTTGGATTGATATACTCCAAATATAAAAAATGCCTATTTTTTTCAAGAATAAACTAAAGGGTACTTTCTTTTCTTTTTTTTTAAACCCTTGTACTTCGGTGTATTGTCTCATAGGTGGAAGATTGGTAAGGGTGGGCAATGGGGGTCAAGTGACTTGCCCAGGGTCACACAGCTGGGAAGTGGCTGAGGCCGGGTTTGAACCTAGGACCTCCTGTCTCTAGGCCTGACTCTCACTCCACTGAGCTACCCAGCTGCCCCCTAAAGGGTACTTTCTAATTAATATTAGTATAAATAGGAACCTTGAAGATAATCTAGTAAAAGTCTTTGATTTTACACATGAGGAAACTGATACCCAGAGGATTTAAGTGACTTTCTCAGAATAACACAGCTCTGTAGTAGAATCAAGAAGAGAACTTATCTTTCAAGACTCCTGGCACAGTACTTAATACACTGTCTTAGGACACATTAGAATTAGTCATTTTCCTAATACGTGGAAGTTAATAGTTAACATAGTTAATAGAGACTTAGTCTAAGAGATGGGTTCAGGTTTCACCTCTTACACAGTGGTCATGCAACTCTAGGAAATCCACTTATGCAACATCTATTGTCATGTGAAAACATTTTTACTTCTGTAAAAAGGATGATGGCATATGTTATCATTACTGCCACCATGCTCTCAATTGGTAATGAATGAATAGTAGTGTGGCTTGCTTTCTGATCAATAAGGCAGGGATATGAGGATAAAACACTGAACAAAATTGAGATACAAGGAATAAGAATATTAATTAATATACTATTTCTGTTATTTGGGTTTAAGGTTTATATTGCTTGAGTTTTTGTCCTCAAACAATGCTAGATTTCTTTTGCTGTTTCCATGAGTCAGCACCACTGGGAATGGACAGCTTCATGTTAGACTTTCCTGAATGAAATGACTTGTCATGAGTGAGAGAGGGTGGCCAGAAGTATAGAGAATAAAATAAATGTGGAGAACACAAACTACAGAAATATAGCTGTTAAACGAATGTTTAATGTTTTAAAATATTGTTTCCAATCCATGTCATCTCAATAAAATTGGTTGGTATCTTTAGACAAAATTATTTTTTTGTCATTAATTTTAAAGATCATTGGTAATACATATTTACCATTCTTAAAATGTCAACAATTATACTCATCATTTGCCCTTGGATCTTACATGTTTTGACATGAACTTAATCATTACAGGAAAATTTAAAGTTTATTCATTTAATTCTATATGTAGAAAAAATCTATGTAAAGAAGTAAATAATCATGAATTTGTTATTTAAGCAATAGAAGAGTCTTATCCAAGAAAAGCTTTCTACATGATTATCAACTAGCAGTGATTTTATTTTAAGTTCTCTTTCTTGATTAATATTTCTCTCCTATCTTTGCTGAATCATAACAATTATTATGCAAGAAGAAAACTGGAATTGGTTAAAAAGAGTCATCTTAAGTGGCCCTGCTAGAACTCTATTTCTAGATTAAAGGAAGTTGCAAGGAGGAGTTGGCCACTGTGAATGGAGATAGAGTGAACAGCTTTCTAACTTAAGTATATCTAATTGGACTTTCATTATTTTATTGGAGTGTCAAGTCATAGAAAATCTGACACACCCATATTCAAAAAATTGATGTATTCCAAAAGGAAATAATTAGATTTTACAAAGTTTTGGGTTATCTCTTCTATTATTGAAAGTAGTCTAGAATTTGCTATGCTGCAGATCAATTTATACTTTCCATATATGTGGTGATATAGTGTGCTTCTCACACATTAAATGGAAAAATGATAAGTATTTTCCTTGATCTCTACCAAGACCAATATATTGGATTTCTGGTAATTATAGGAAAAATAATTTGGGGAAATTTTCTTTGCCTGCAGAATACTTCTCTCTCATCTAAAAAGTGCTCTTATTTCTTATTAAAGACCAAAATTACTTTGAATTTTTATTTCTTCACATTTTATTTTGCCCCATTCCAAGAATATTTGCACATTTGAAGAAATACAAAATGTTTATTTCTATCCAACAAGAAACTTAGGAATGTCCAGAAATGAGTTTTTTTTAATGCCCCCAACTGAAGGTAAAAATGAAAGGAACTAAGGAAATAAGTGGCAGGAATTTAGAAATATGGAAGGAGCTGTCAATTTCTTTAAAAAAGTTCTATGTAAAGGAATTGACCCTCTGATGAGGAGAAAGAGGCATATAACTCCCATATCTATGGATCAAGGAACTTTAAATTTCACTGAAAGACCAATTAAGAGAAAGACTTCTTACATGAGTAAACTTAAGTCTGGGAGCTGACACAATTTGGTAAGTCCTCAGTTTATTTACTGGCTTTCTCTTTATCTTTATTAAAGAGTCTTGATTCAAGCTATGACTCACTCCCTCAATGAATTGCACATGTAAAAAGCATGGATTATTTTTGTTCAGTTGGTTTATAAAGTAATTTATGAAATTGTCCAAAAGTTTTGAATAAATACCACTGCTTCATTTTTCTTGGGTATCCCCAATTCCTTTTCCAAAATGTAGAGATGCTTATAGCATCCACAAATCTACCCTCTTCTTTTTAATTATCACCTATCTAAAATCAACTTTCATTTATTATCTGAGAATTCAGTCAGAAGAAGACTGTTACTATATACTCATGTGGTTTCTCTCATGAATCAGGACAATATTTGGAGGTTGTCAAGGGTTTGGGTTTAGGTGTTGTTGTTTTTTTTTAACTTTTAACAGTTCCTCTTTTGCATCTCCACTCCACCAAAGAAACCAGTCAATATTTCCTTTAGCAAAGCACCAACATCCAGACTAAAATGCATTCTAATTGGATATTTTAGGAAATATGCATCCAATAATTTTATTATCTTCAAAGCTCAATTAATTAAACCATAAAGATTCACTGTGACATTAGAGAAACAAATATTCTTTTAAAAACAATTTGAAATTGCTGATTTCTAACTCTCACTTGTAAAAAAATCATAACAAAGAGTGAAAATGAATTGAGTTAAGCAAATTTTAGTGTCCGTATCTCAAAGAAAAGTGGGGCTACACTAGTTAGTGAAATAAATTACTCTAGGTTCTTATAGCTTGACTACTAGGAAACAAGAGTAAATCCCTGCCACACAGCCAAACCTGTAAGATTCTTTATAAGAAATGACCAAGTCCCCCCCTTCTACTCTTTTCCCTTTCCTTTTTTCTTCCCTTTCTCTTCACCAGTTCTTCCCTTCATATACTTGTTTAGCAATAATTTGTTAAGCACACTCTTTATGAAGGCCTTAAAACAAGCATTAATGAGAGGGAAATGATGGCATGTTCCTTACCTTCAAAGAACTTAAAATTCTACTTGGGTACTGTTGACATTTAGCTCCTAACTAAATAACTATTCCAAGGCACATACTGTTAAGAAAAAAATCACAAATAGTAAATTTTCTTTGTGGGAAAAAATAGCAAGATATTTTTGAATGGTTAAACATGATGCAATGGAAAAGATAGCTGGACTGCTAACTGGGTGACCTGGTTTTAAAATCTAGACTGACACTTCCTAGCTTAAAGGTAATTGATAGTAGACTTCATTTCCTCATTTATAAAAATGGGAGAATAATATTTGTGAATGGCAATGTAACGAAACCTACAAAGTTGTTTTAAAGAAAATGTTTTTTAAACCTTGAATTACTGTACTAGTATAAGTTATGATTAAATATTAACTTGGCTTTCTAGAATTCTCAAGTTTTCATGAGATATAGGCCCATATTTAAAAGCATTTCTTGTGCAGGTAGGTGGCTTAGTGGATAGAAAGCCAGGTCTGGAGGTGGGAGATCCTGGGTTCAAATATGACCTCAGAGATTTACTAGATGTGTAATCCTGGGCAAATCACTTAATCCCAATTGCCTACCTCTTACTACTCTTTTGCCTTAGGACAAATATTCAGTATCACCTTTAAAACATAAGGTAAGTTTTTTTTTTCTTTTTAAAGTATTTCTGTTTAGGGTACCACACTCCAAAACAAAATCTATTATCAATTGAACTCAATTTTCCTATGTAAAGGTTACTTTGGAGAGTGGGATATGGTAATGTGTTCTCAGAGCTGTTAAAACAATCACAGAATCTAAGAGCTAGAAGGAAACTTGGAGGCCACATAGTATATACTTGACCAGGAATTACTTTTACAACACTGCCCAAAAGTGGTGATCCAAATTTGTACCTGAAGACTTATAGAGAATGAGGGAACCCATATCTTCCAAGGTATTTTGATTTTGCATATATATATATGTATATGTTATTAAGATTTTTATATTAAAATTTAATTTGCTTTTCTATTAGTGAAATCTATTCTTCCTAATCTAGCTTTCTAGCCAAAAAGAATAGCTCTGCAACCCCTTTTACAACATGGCCCTCAAATATATAAAGATGGATATTAATGTTTCTCTTCTCCTGCCTAACAACCTCTGACATTCTCGGTCTTTATAAGGCATATTCTCCAGTCTTATTATGATTGAAAATACTTCTGCTGCCTCCTCCAGTTGGTGAGTGCTTCCCTAGAACCTCCCATTTCAGGTTCAAGCTAGTCCCTTTCTTGGCTCCACTACCAACTCTCCAGACATTTCTATCTTCACCCTAGAAATCTTCTCATCCTGGAAAATGCCCATCACTAAGAGTCCTAATCAATTTGGAAGATGTCGCCATGCCTATAGCCTTCTCTCTCTGGAAGTTTACTCTCCCTGCTCCCTCAACTAGTAAGTTACTGCCTGGAACCTCAATTTGAGGAAGTGTTTACTCCTCTCTTGACTCTGCTTCTGATTTGTTTTTATATTTCTATCTCTACCCCCAAAAGTCTGCTCACTCTGAAAAATGTCTCTGCTTATTGTTCTAATTGGTAACTTCTTCCCTGAAAGCAAATTAAAGGAAGTACCCAAACCAAGGATTACTCCTCTCTTAACTCCTAATTCTTTAGAATTTCCAATTTACTCTCCTCTCCTGATTTTCAGATTCCTTATATGTGTTGACTTTTCCCATTAGAATATAAGTTCTTTGAGAACAATGATTATCTTTATTTTTGTTTGTATTTGTATTCTCATTACTTATCATCATGCCAGGCACATATTAAGCATTTCATAAATGCTTAATCTATCATGGTTGACAGATATTTTGTATGGTTCATCTTGTTTGTTTCTATCCTAAAGTATGATGATTAAGGCTTAACATAGAATGCAAATGGGGTCGAAGCAATGCAGAATATACTAGTGATATTATCTTCCCCATTCTAGAACTGTACTTCTTTCTATTAATGTGACTCAAGGTATTATTGCCTTTCTTTTTCACCCGTCATACTAGTATAGTAAAAACCCTCATATCATTTTTACAAGAATCATCTAGCCACATCCTGAATTTGTGAAACTGATTTTTGGAACTTGAATGTGTAGCTGTACATTTGTGTAAATTATTTTACTTTATTCAATTTAACTGCTCATTATGGCACATAGAGAACTTTTTGATCACCACTGAACATTCTGGCTATATTCAGCTTTGAGTAATCTGAAAATGTGATGATTACATATTCTAAAATCTTCATCTATATGACTGGGAAAAAAGTTATTGAATGGCAAAAAATCAAAGCCAGAACACTGGAACACTTCACTAGAATCTTCCCTACTGGTTGATTTAAAACTATTAATAACTATCCCTTGGGTCAAGTCATTCAACTAGTTCCAAATTCATCTGGCTATATATGTAACCTTTGTTTCTTCATCTTACCCACAAAACTAGCATGAGAGACTCTGACACAGGCTTTGCTGAAATCTTAATCCATTGTATCTCTAGCATTTCCCTTAACTGCCAGTTCAGTTTTTCTATCAAATAAGGAAATGAGGTTATTTTCACATGACCTTTTTTTAATGAAGCTATGGAGCATCTGGGGGAGCACTACTTCCCTTTCTAAGCATACAAAATCCATCCCCTTAAAAATGTGCTTTAGAAAAACGCAAGTCAAAATAGTAGAGGTTTTACTTCAGGCTCAGAAAATCTTTCAAAGATGAAAAAATACGGTAATAGTTAATGTTGGATGGAGTTATAAAAATACAGAGCTATAGATTTTGTTTCAGTAGCTATGAATTGGTGCAAACACTTGGGAAAGCAATTTGCATTTTTTTAATTTTTAAAGATGACTAGAGTACTTTTTGACCCAGAGATCTCACTTCAGGGAATATACATCCAAGATTGATATTGATCCATATGGATCCAGAGAATCAATGATACATACCTATTTGTAATAAAAATATTTATAGCATTATTTTTTCAAATAACAAAGAGCTAGAAACAAAGTAGGTGTCCATAATTTTGGGAAAAGCTAAATAAATTATGGTAATAATGAAATGAAATGTTCCTATAAACCTATAAATAACAATGTATATGATGAAATGGATGTATGAAGAAAGACATATGTACTATGAAATAAGTAGAATCGGGAAAAAAAATAAAAAGGCTAGATTACAGTAATATAAATGGAAACAACAATGACAAAATAATAGATACTACTATCAAATCATAATGGCTCAGATGACCCTGAAAGAGAGTTGAGAATATATCTCCTTCCCCTCTTTGATGAATTAGAGGATTATGGGTGGGAAACATTTCATATAACGTCACGCTTGCCTAAACTTTTTAAAATCTTTTTAAAAATTCTTTTTTATAAGGGATGATACTCTCAGAGGAGGAGAAATAAATTAGAAAGTATAAAAAAGATAAAAATAGAAGTTATCAATTTTAAAAGAGAATGACATGTCCTCACATACTAACTCCCCAACCTCCATGCAAACTATATTCTGGAAAACTGAAATCAAAAGGTGAAAAGCTCATTGACCTATAGCTTGCAGATTTGATCTCTTTTTAAGAAATTGAACATCTATTGTTCTCCAGTCCTCTCCCATTCTAGAAGATCTTTCCCCCCAAAATAACCATGAATATCACCAATAACATGGTAATTTTTATACCAGTACTATAGGCCCTAGCTCACCTGGATCCGGTAACTTGATATCATTAATATTACCTACATGCTTAATACTATAGGTCAATAATCTTGTCTTCAATTTCTGGGAATGTTCTAGCATAGATAATTAGTTAATGAAAATTAATCTTTGATGAAAATCTAGAATTTTTTTTCTAGCAGTAATGACAAAGAACAAGCATGGCTTCATCAAGAAGAAGTGATGCCGTACTAACTAGTACTCTGAAACCTGTAACTCCTCATACCTCCTCCCCCTAAGGTCCCTCCCTTCCTTCCTTTCTGACTGGAGAGTGTGGAGGCTGAACATTGAAAAGTTCCTCTCAAATCCACCACTATCTAAGGAGAGCGCCCAGAAAATTCTCTTCATTTCCCTCCTGGCTGCTTTTCTGGACATCATCATCTTTTTAAAAATCTTATCATTCTGAAAGATAAAACCAACTCTGAAATTTTCACTTCCTCAGATTATTCCCCACCCAGGCTTCATGACTTGATCATGTCTCCATATGAAGCAATTTTTTCTCTTCTCCTCCAACATCAAGTTTTTCAGCTTCTTTTTATGTATTGTCTCTCTCATTAGACTGTAAACTCCTCAAGGACAGGAACTATCATATATTTTATTTTCAGAGCTTAGCCCAGTATCTGACACTTTATTTATGCTAACAAGAGAAGGGGGGGCAAGGGACAAGGAGAGGAAGAAGAGGAGAAAAGAGAACAGAAGAGAAGGAAAAGAGGAATATTTTGAATTAGTTAAAAGGCCAAATTTGAAAGAAACATTTTATAAAATATTTCATATTATTTTTTGTGAAAGGATGAAGAAAAGTAGACTACCGAATAAAACATTTTAATGGATTTGCAACTGATTGAATGTCCTAACTGAAAGAATAATTATTAATGGTTCTATATTAACTTGGTATGAGCTTACCAGTAAGGTGCCCAGAAATCTGTTCTTGGCCTCTCATGGTTTAACATCTATATCAATAACATAGTAATCACCCCTACAGATGAAGCAAAGCTTGGAGGGAAGAATAACTAAAAATGCTAAATGACTAGTCATAATCCATAAAGATCTTGACAGACTATAAAGCACTGGGCTAAATCTAATACTCATAATACAAAGAATTGTAAGTCTTACACTTGGGTCTAAAAACAACCATGCTTTGCAAGAATATAACAGGGTAAGAACAGCTAGAAACCAATTCTAAAACATATGGGAGAGGTGGGGCTTAGTGGATTGTAAACTCAATATGAATCAACAGTATGATGTGGCAGCCAAAAAAATGAATGTACTATTGAATTGCACTGAAAGGCATGGCTTCCAGGAATAAGAAGATTATAGTCAGTCTGGTCAATCTACATTTGGAGTGTTTTGTCAATTCTAAGTATCATAATTTAAGAACATTGATAAACACTTGGGAGTCCAGAGGAAGGCAGCTTAGATGGTAAAGGGCTATAGAAGGATTAACAGAAGAAAAGTAAGATGTAGAAACCTTGAAAAGAGAGGACTCAGTGTGGAGAAGAAGATGTGATAGCTATCTTCAAGGACTGTCATGTGAAAGATAAATTAGGCTTGTTTTGTTTGGCATTTGAGTACAGAACTGGAGTGGAAATTACAAAGAGGAAACTAATTTCTGGCTCGAGTTCAGGGAAATCTTCCTAAAAATAAGAACTATCCAAAAGTGGAATAGACAGCCTCAAGATGCAATGGATTTCCCCTTCTCAAAAATCTTTAAGAAGAGGCTGGATAACCATTTGTCAGGTACATAATGGTGGGAATTTCTTTTGTCTGTGCTTTTAATTAGATACCTGCTGAGGTCCCTTCCAGCTCAAAATTTATGATGCTGTGATCTCTGCTAAATTTAAAGGGACTTGACTCACTCTGTACATGAAAGGGTAATCCTATTTTAACATATATTATCTACATTCATGTTGTTCATCCCAAGGAGAGAACACATTTATGAATAATCCTCAAGTTACTTATATTTGATTTAGTAATAGAAAGACACTTTAGTTTGGCATATGCTAGAGATTTATATCCCAAATGATGAAATATAAAGCAACTGATCCATACATTTGCTCAATCACTCTTCTGAAATATATTGACTGGTCCTAAGTTCTTCCTAGTTTAAGAAGAGTGTAATAGCTAGTACATTATAGCTAGTATAATAACTTATAGCTATTATAATATATAGTATACTATTTTGTGGAAAAGATGAAGAAATGTAGACTAAACAATAAAACATTTAGATGGATTTGCAATTGGTTGGCTGTTCTAAATCAAATATTAATTACTAATGGTTCTATATTAACTTGGCATGAGGTTACCAGTAAGCTGTCCCAAGAATCTATTCTTGGCCCTATATGGTTTAACATTGTATAGTTAGTTTGTCCTGCTAATGTCAAGTCAGATTGATAGCAGTGGTAGTGAACTAAGTACAGGATAATAGTACAAATGTGTATGGTGGATGTATTTTATGTGGCCTTATCTCCAACACTTTCTACTTTCTACCTTCACTGTGAAAATTGAAAGATAAAGGGGTAGAAGGAAATGGGAGAAAATGGAAGGGACCAGCAGCAACCAAGCTGAGGCTCAGAGCCAAGGATTAAGAAACATTTGAGCTCTCCCTGGAGCTTTGGGTTGGTATAAAAACTTGAATCTGGAAAATTGCCAGGTTTCCCATGCTATGCCTACTTTATAGTACACATGCATAACATCTCAGAGTAACACACTGTGACCTGACCTCTAGGCTTGAAAGAGCTCCTCTTTCTAACCTTGGTGTCTGACTCATGTCTTCTTGGGAAAATGTTTCCCAATTAACCCCACTAATTCTCTAGTCAAAAGCCTGTATTTTGCATTCCACCATCATTTATTTGTCTTTCCAAGCCTTTACTTAATTCACATATTACACTGAAATTCTCAAAAGTTACATCACATATACCTGTTATCATTTCAACAGGGTTTTCGAAGGAGATCTCATATCTACCTTATATTTCTTCTATTTTTTCTGCATTACAACTTGCATAATGCTATCAATATAGCAGAGACTCAATAATTGCCCTAATTAAGGAGATGAAGTAATTCTGAAGTTTGAGTTTGTGGAACTGGGTGGAAGGGGATCAGGAGAAATAGGTGAAGGAAGAGATAGATCCAGTTACTAAATTGAAACACTGCCCAGATCCAAGCCTCAGAAAGCAGGCTTTTTGGCTCTCACAGAGCAAGTGTTCCCCCTAGCTCCTACTGGGCTGCAGACCTCATATGGAGTAAGTCAACGGAGCAGGCAGCAAAGCAGTGCTTCTCTGGCTCCTTCTTCAGTGCCCACAGAAGGACTGATAATCCATAGAGAAGATCATTAATTTGGTACAGATTTTGTATAGTACTTTAAGGAAGTGCCTTTTAAAGTCCCATGTAAAATCTATTATTATTAAAAAATCAAGCCAAAATTCAAATAGGCAGAGTGATGTATAACCTTTTTTCTGGGGCACAAAATTTGTTGAGAAATGGTTGTAGGTATAATACTGCATATACTTCTATAAAGAGCCTATTAGATTTCTTTGCATGTCACCAGTAGTACAATGAATATTAGTAGGAGACTCAATAAGAGCTCAAATCTAGGATTCTCAGTTTATTTCTCTCTTTCTCTCTCCCACTCTTTCTCCTTTTCTGTCTATGTCTCTGTCCATCTCTCTCTCTCTCTCTCTCTCTCTCTCTCTCTCTCTCTCTCTCTCACTCATATGTGTATATGTGTGTATACCTATGTATGTATTTACATTTTATTTTATTTTAATTTTTAAAGCCCTTACCTTTTGTCTTAGAATCAATACTGTGTATTGGTTCCAAGGTAGAAGAGCAGTAAGAACTAGGCAATGAGGATTAAATAACTTGCCCAAGGTTAGAAAGTGACAAAGGCCAGATTTGAAACCAGGACTTCCCATCTCTGATTTGTATTTACATTTTAGAAAAAATCAACTAAGATTAATATTTGTCTTATCTAGACAAGTAGAAATTTGAAGAGTTTTAAATTTTATTCAGTGTAGGAAGAGGGATAGTTTGGGAGACAAGAAACCTGGAGTAGAGTCCCAGTTCTAATACTTATTATTTGCATGATGACAGATTAGTCTTTTTAAGCAAGTTTCCTTATAGGTAAAATGAGGATGATAATATTTGCTATATCTCACATGACTGCTTCAAGAAAATAAAGTCATAACCTTTGGTGTGCATAACATATTGAAATTAAAATGCCTCATTGAGTTATGTTATAGTATATTACACTATAAATGTTTCGAAGGAAAGACAATGTACATAAAGTCTTCAAATTACAATAGATATTTTTTCTTCCTCCTTACCAAGCCTCAGGCCAACCCCTCCTCATTCTATCCTTTCCTACATCTGACAGAAGATTATTCCCATAATTATTCATCTCTCTCTTTTAGCTTTAGTCTATCTATGTCTACTGGTTACTTCCATGGTACTTTCAAAGAAGATTATTTTATAAAAACATCTTTTGACTTAAAAAATATTTTTGAGCGTATCAACAGCTCAAGCTATGTTATATCCTGCCTCTCTCAACAGAACTCTAGAAAAAGCTGTCTACACTCATAACCCCTACTACCTATTCTTTCACTCTCATCTCAAATGCTTTGCAATCGGTTTTGTAACCCAATCACTCAACTAAAATTGCTCACTTCAAAGTTACTGATGTTCTCTCTTTTTTTTTTAATACGTTATTTTTTAGAAAAATTTTCTATGGTTACATGATTCATATTTTTAATTTATGATTCACCCTCCCTTTGCCGCCCCCCCATAGCCAACATGCATTTCCACTCTTTTTAACATGTGTCATCAATCAAGACTTATTTCCATATTATTGATAGTTGCATTGGTGTGGTAGTTTTGGGTCTACATCCCCATCATGTCCGCCTCAATCCATGTGTTCAAGCAGTTGTTTTTCTTTTGTGTTTCCACTCCTGCAGTTCTTCCTCTGAATGTGGATAGTGTTCTTTATCATAAGTTCCTCAGAATTGTTCTGGGTCATTGCATTACTGTTAGTACAGAAGTCCATTACATTTGATTTTACCACAGTGTATCAGTCTCTTTGTACAATGTTCTTCTGGCTCTGCTCCTTTCACTCTGCATCAGTTCCTGGAGGTCTTTCCAGTTCACATGGAATTCCTCCAGTTTATTATTCCTTTGAGCGCAATAGTATTCCACCACGAGCATATACCACAATTTTTTCAGCCATTCCCCAGTTGGAGGGCATACCCTCGTTTTCCGGTTTTTTGCCACCTCAAATAGTGCAGTTATAAATATTTTTGTACAAGTCTTTTTCCCTATGATCTCTTTGGGTTATAATCCAAGCAGTGCTATGGCTGGATCTAAAGGCAGATAGTCTTTTAAAGCCCTTTGAGCATAGTTCCAAATTGCCAACTGATATCTTTTCATGACCAAATCTGAAGGTTTTTTCTTCGTCATCTTCAATTCCCATCTGCACTTCTTTTCTGACACTACTTTAAGACTTTCTCCTTTAAGATACTTTCTCCTACCTATTTTTGTTGTTAGTGTTTTCCTTTCTTTCTGCTTTTGTTTCTTTATTAATAGATGAAGATAGATGAAGACTTTGAGGATTATTCTATTGGGCACTTCTGGCCATTTTCTTTTCATTAATTTTTTATTGGGAATTTAACATTTATTTCCAAACACAAACATTTCAATATACAATGAAGAATCAAGAAGTAACAAGCCACAGAAATCATAAGCTCCTGTTGCTTCCAAAATTTTGAAGAACTAATGGTACTGGTCTTTTGTTATAACTAAATTCAATGGCCAGCTAGGTGGCTCAGCGGATTGAGAGGCAGGCCTACAGATGGGAGGTCCTGAGTTCAAATCTAGCCTCATACACTTCCCAGCTGTGTGACTCTCTGATCAAGCCACTTGACCCCCATTGCTCAGCCCATATCACTATTCTTTCTTAGAACCAATACACAGCATTGATTCTATGATAGATGATAAACATTTTTTTTAAAAAGCAAATAAATTTAGTCACAAACCTAAGGCTTATCTTAGTTGCTACAAGTTCACCACTAGTATTACTCATGCTAAGCAACCTATGAATCATAAAACATCGTAAAGCTAGAAGGGACTTTAAAGAACAGCTCACTGAACTTCTTCATTTTATACTAAAATTGAAACCCAATAAGTGACTTTCTCAGATCACGCAGAAAGAACCAAGTCCAAAATTTGTCTCCCTATGCAATGTTGTCTTGGTAATTTTGGTGGGGGGCATGGGGGTGGGAAATGGGTTAAAAATGGGGGATGTTAGGGAAGCAAAATAAAATGAAGAAAGAGAGCTAGTTTTGAGGCAACTAATTGTGTGAACTCAAGAAAGTCATTTCTCTACTGGGTCTGTTTTCTCATTTGTAAAATGAGGAAGTTGGACTAGTTAACCTCAAAGTTCTCATCAAGCTTTAAAGCTATGTTCCTATGATAAGATGAGTTAGACTAGAAAGGAAGAAGAAGAAAATTAATGAGTGTTTACTTATGAGAAAGAAAATATTTGCAATGGGGTATAAATTTTGAGTGGTAGAAGAAAAGGAGTAAGGGGAAGCAATGTACAAAAAAAGGAGGAAATGGCAATGGAGAAGAGATGTTCATCAACTGGTGATTTGCCCTTTTCAGAGGAGAATACCAATCCAAATGCTTATTTGTTGTCCAAAAAAGTTTGAGTTTGAAAATGGCAGTGAGAGGATGGGGAGTGGGGTGGGGGGAGATGCTGAAGGAGTTGAGAATAATGGCTGTGTATGAGGGGAGAGGGAAAGTAGTGTGCAATTAGCTTTTTTGCCTGTAAGTGCGTAGTGGAGCTGTGAATAGAGGGCTGGACCTGGAGTTAAGAAGACTCATCTTCCTAAATTCAAATATAGGTTTGCTTTATTAGCTATATGATTCTGGGCAAATCACAGCTCTGTTGGCCTCAATTTCCTCATCTACAAAATGAACTGAAGAAGGAAATAGCAAACCATTTCAGTTTCTTTGTCAAAAAAACCCTAAGTGGGGTCATGAAGAGTCAGACACAACTGAAAAACAACCAAACAAAACTTTTCAAAGAAAAGGAGGTTTTTAGAACTCAAAGCATAGTTGTAATTTTTATTCCTATATAGTTATTATATTAAGATTGTTACTCTTATGGGAGGAAGGAAGGATAGATACATTAGGAATAATCTATCTCTGTCTCAAGACAAAACAAAATGGTTTACAGTATTTTCCCCTACATGAAATTGTACCTGTTGGAAATTTCGGGTAATGATATGCTAATTATATACAACAGGATAATCACCATAGAGGTGACTATATAACATATCCATTGCTTGTTTTTGTTGATAGGTGACATACAAGCTGTGAAAATTCCATAAAAGTTCCTAAATAAGCAGTAAGTGAACATAAAGTTCCACAAATCCCATGATTTGTCTACAGAAACACCAAGGTTAAATCTTTATTTCTTCCCAACATTGTTGCTATGCAGCACCTATATTCCTTTCACCCTCCAACCTCCCTCTCTATCTTTCCCCATCTGTCTATGTCTGTCTCTGTGTCTGTCTGTTTTTCTGTCTTTCTCTGTCTTTCTCTGTCTCTCTTTGTCTCTGTCTCTGTCTCTGTCTCTGTCTCTCTCTCAAGTCACCATTGTTTCTGATGTGAGAACTATCTTGGAAGCACCTAATGCATTTTGTATTATCAAATCAGGCAATAAGCAGATGCATTTTAAATTTTAACTTTTCACTAGATGTTTTTATATTCAGAATTGATTATAAGCACAGATTGGAATGTGGGTAGTTTGAAATGTTTTCATTTAGTTGATTTTGCACAAATGTCACCTAAAAGCCCTTTCCAAAAAGGTGGATTAAATGTCATTCATTCTCAATGGCTTTAAATTTGCTAAATCAATAGAATCTCTATAATCATATCAATACTACTTAAAGCATATATTCTAATAAAAATGAAAAAATTCACATAATAGGCAGGGGATATTTAAGTATACTTTTAAAAAGAAAATCTTGGGATCAGATTGTCTAACTTTTTTATTTTATGAAGAGATAAACTGATGCCCAGGGAAGTAAAATTATTTTCCAATAGTCAGAGTAGCAGTGACAGGATTCAAAGTTGGGTCTTCTGAAATCCAAATGAGCTCTTTCCACCACCTCATAGCTTAAATGACTACTTTGCTACACATTAGCTCAGAAGTTAACTAGAGTGGTCATAACTAAGCTAGATACTCTAGCTTAAGAATTTACTTTTTTTAAGGTAAAGTCTAAGTCTAGCATGCATTCATTTTTGGGAGGGAGCCAGAATTAATTGTTTTAAAACCATTTTTACAATACGCCATGCATACCTGAAATATCCCCATGTACCTTTCTAGTGCTTCCTTCTACATACCTACAATGTAGAAGACACTATTCCAATCCCTTGAGATAGGGGAGATAAGTCTACCCTGTCTTCAAGGAACTTACTTTCTGCTGAGGGCTACAATGTGTATTCATAAAAGCAGATACAATGTTAATACATGTTAATATTTGGAAGGAGAGAGGAGGCTTCTAAGAAGCTGTGCCAAGAAGGAAGAAAAAGATTCAGAAGGATAGAAATTTAGAGAAAATGAATTACAATCATGGGAGATAGACTGAATGAAATGCACAGAAGTGAGAGATCGAGTCCTGGAAAAAACTAATAATCCAATTTGGGAGAGGAATGTGAATTAAATCCAGAAAGGTAGGTTGGAAACAGATCACAGAAGTCCTTAAATGTTGGGCTTAGGGGGGCAGCTGGGTAGCTCAGTGGAGTGAGAGTCAGGCCTAGAGACAGGAGGTCCTAGGTTCAAACCCGGCCTCAGCCACTTCCCAGCTGTGTGACCCTGGGCAAGTCACTTGACCCCCATTGCCCACCCTTACCAATCTTCCACCTATGAGACAATACACCGAAGTACAAGGGTTTAAAAAAAATAAAAAAAAATGTTGGGCTTAGAATTATGAAGTCACAAGTTTGTGAAGCAGAGGGACATTCAAAATACCTATTTCTTATAATTATTTTTGGTAAATATATAGAAGGCAAAGCCTGGGAGCATGAAGGAAGTCATTGAAACAGTTCATTTAACAGATGATAAGAGTTTAAACTAGGCTCATGGCCATGCGAGTGGAAAAAAGGAGACAGATGAATATGTGGAGATGGAATTAGAAAGACATTGGTTGGATGAGGGATGGGCACTTAATAGAGGGAAGGTCCAGTAGCAGAAGTCCTGAAAAATGACTTGAAGACTAAATGAAGTATTTGATATATTTTCCCCCCTTCTCCTACAAAAAATATGAGTATTTGATAACATGATCTTGCCTGAGCTTTTGCTTGTGAAATTTAAAAGTCTTAAAGCTCTCTCCTTGGTTCCACAATATCATACCAGTAAATGTTTCATAACTTCTGAAATAATTAAATGTTATCTTACTGAATCCTCAGAAATCTGAACCCGAGGCAAGAGAAATTAAGTGACTCACCCCAAATCAAAGGCTAAAGATAATAATAGTTAAATTTCATATATTTATCTTATAAATAGTTGGGTTTATAGATTTAGCACAGTGGTTGGCACAAAGCAAACTAGCAAACAATAAATAGCATTCTAGGATTCTGACTAGTCCTATGTCATATCATCTACCTCCTACAGTTTTCAAATGTGAAAAGAAATGGAACTACTTGGTATCACAGAACAGGATCCTCTGATAGGTTGGGTCTTTCCAGAACTTCCAACTTAAGAGAAGTGTCCAGATTAACTATGTTTTTGTTCTTCTCCAGGCTCTACTCCTGACACTGAACGTTCTCCAACATGTTTCCTGAAGGTCTTTCCTCCTCTTCCCTTGCCACTCCTATTTTCAGATTCCTTATTTTTTTTAACCTTTACCTTCTGCCTTAGAATTGACACTAAGTATTGGTTCCATGGCAAAAATGTAAGAGCTACGCCACTGGGGTTAAGTGACTTGCCCAGGGGCACAGTTAGGAAGTATCTGAGGCCAGATTTGAAGTTCCGACCTTCCATCTCCAGACCTGGCTCTTCATCCACTGCTGCCTCCAGATTCCTTTTACATGATATCTTTCTCCATCAGATTGCAAGCTCTTTGATAAAAGGGACTTTCTGCTTATGTCTGTATTCCTTTTACTTGGCACAGTGCCTGGCACACAGCAATTGCTTAATAAATACATGATGAATGGCCAAGATGGAAATGTCTTCATGACTGTATATGTAAACCAAACTGTTTGCCTTCTCAAAAAGGGGGTAGGAGGAAGAGAGAAAATTTGAAACTCGAATTTTTAAAAAATACTAATTTTTTTGTTTACATGCAATTGAGAAAAAGTAAAATTAAAATTAAATGTAAAAAATAAATAAATACTCATTGATTTGACTTGTTTCAGTGTCAACTCTTGGCCATCACAGAACACCCACAGAGCATTTGGACAGCCCAATGCTATTTTCAGTGAAGTTTCTGGGATAGGACAATATGCTTTATAAAAACCAACACAGAAACCAAGAGCCAAACCACATTCCCAAACCTAAAGTTTTTTTTGACCAGAAATGCCAATAGAATGAACTCAATAAATTAATTCCAGAGAACAAGCACCTGATATAGTAAAACAAGTGCTGTATTTAGAGGCAGAGGATATGTGTTCAAATTCTGACTTTGTCACATTATCTGTGAAGCCACTTCTCTTCTCTGGGCCTCAGCTTTACCAACTGTAAAATGGGGAGGGGGGCAGGGTAGAGGAAGACTGGAAGATTACCTCAAACTCAAACCTCAAACAAAAACAATGATCGTTGGTACAGCTTTCTTTATTTTTTTTAAGTTGCTATTTTTTGTTTATATATATATATATATATGTGTGTGTGTGTGTGTATATATATATATATATATATATATATATATGATTCATTTCTAAGTATATCCCTCTTCCCACTCCTACCCACAAATTATACTCTAACAAAATAAAAGAAGGAGAGGGGGAGGGAGAAAGCAGTTTAGCAAAAAACAACATATTAATGTAATGGACAGCATATGAATATACCCTGTCTGAAGCTACCCACCTATCCAAAGAAGTGAGGTAGGGATCTAAAATGCCACTTCAGAATAAAATACTGTTCCCATAGAAAACAGTAATATAGTATCATGCCTTTAAAAACAAGCCCAAATTGAAATCATTACTTCATGATTTGTAATAGCAATACACAAGAGAATGAACAAATTAAATTTCCTGGGAGTGAGGAGATGGCAGGGGATTTTTTTTTTCTTTTTAGAAAAGTGAATCGTGTTAGAGGTCTTAAAGACACTCTCACTGTGACTGCTGATGGTCCTTCCACTCCAGCCCCTAACCCTAACCTTTATTACACATTGCTGCATTGCTTTCTGCAATTTTGCCAAAGGGCCATTTGAACCCATCCTCAGTGTTGATTAATTACACTGAAAACAGAGCAGATTTATTATCCAACAAGACTATCTCCAGGAGCTAACTTCAGCACACTGTGGCACGGCGCAGCAGGCAACCATGTGTGACAGGGCACTCCAAGGCCCAGGAGCTGAGGAGGTCTCTTTAACAAGGTCTGAGTAAGTAGGTCAGCTGTCACCTGTGACAGGGTTCAAGCTTCTCACAGAAGAACACATTAGCTGTGGTATCCCAGGATCAGTTTTCGACAGCTGAGGCTGGAATCTTTATGCTTTTAAAAGTCCTTGGTGGATTTCCCACCCCCAGTGGAGAGACCCATTTCTTTTGGCATAGTTTAGATATAAGATAAGAGAAAATCATAACTATGCTTTCTTCTTTTTTTGAGTTCCAAAAGGCTCTGCGAAAACTTATGTGTTAAATAGTTTGTGTTTGTTCATGTCAGAAGGTTATACTAAAACACTGTAGTCAAATCCAGATTTCATTCTCCAAACTTTGGCTTTTATCATGGTGATAATGAAAATAGGGAATAGCTAGTATTGGCTCATGTTCTCTTTTGTTTTCATTTCTTTTTTGAAGTGAAAAATATCCACTGGCTTAAAATCTCTTGACTCTCAAATAAAAGTATTTAAGAACTAGAAGCAACAACAACAGCAGCAAAATCAAACTCTATTTTTTGCAATCTGGAGACCTGTAAAAGTCTCATTCACTGCTAATGTATGCATCTAACACCACTCTATGTTATACCCAAAAGAATGAAGCCAGCAGGAAACTGTGGAGAGCAAAATTGATCTTGACCTCTTAACTCCTCATAGTTTTCTTGCATGAAAACTTTTATGCAGAATAGAAGCACCATCCTTTGCTATACAAAGTCCTAAACATAGAAACTGCAAAACTGGAATGCCAATGAGCTGTATGCCTTCTGTCCTGTTCACATAAAATGCATCTGATTTGGCCTATCACCTTTCTCAGTGCTACTTCTGGGATATGTCTTAATCCTCTCATTATGTCATGGGCCTCTTTAGAAGGGTGGTGAAGCCTATGGACCCCTTCTAGGAAGAATGATTTGTTTTAGGCATTGATTTCTTTTGTAATTTTGTGTATTTTACACATTTTAATTCACACAAAATACTAAAATTACAAAGGAAACCAATTTTATTAAAATATAGTTAGAACATACAGATTTTTAAGTTTATGGACCACAAAAGAAGAACCTCTTTGTCTGCGGAAACAAAGGCACTCAGTATTTGAGTTTGCTGATTTGTCTAATGTGAACGACATTATTGCTTCCCATTATTTTCACAATGGGTAGGTCACTAGGAATAATATAGGAAGACATATAATTCAGCTTATTAATTTAGTTACAAAATCATATATAAGAAAAAGAGTTGAGAAGGGAATGTTATCCCCTTCATGTGCTGACAAGAGTGATACAAGTGTCAAATGCTATTTTAAAATTGACTAGATTGTGGCAAAACTATTTTGGGGGAAACATAATCCAGATAAAAGCAACAACTTATTTTATAAATTTTCTTTCCAGAGCTGTATTCCTATAATACTATAGTGATAGGGTTTCCCTCTTAGCTCTGACAGCTGGCACTGGAGAGGTTGAAGGGACAGTGTCACCTTCCAGAAAGCCCAGTGTCCTGCCAGCTCATAGCTATGCCAGTGACAGGAGTGGGAACTGATATAAATAGGGTCAGAGGAATCCAGGAAAAGCAAAGCAGATTGAAAGGCCTGAATCCTATTCCTCAAACTATCATCTTCCATGGAAAAAAGACTGAGATCAAAGATGGGAAGCACAAATCCAGAAGAGGTTTCAGAACCTGAATAAAATGGCATCGGTAAGGAAACAACCAATTTGGCTAAATCAATTTGGAAACTTTCCCAGCTGTTGGACTCAATAGACCAATGTGATTAAAAGAGTTGATACTGCCACCGCCAAAGGTGTGCCTTCAACAAGAAGGATCAGATGCAGAGGAAAGAAGTCTCCAATTTGGAGTCATAAGGCCTGGTGCACCCAGTGGTCATGGGATTGTGGGCATGGCTCTTATCCTTAGTAAACTTACCTATAAAATGGGGATGACAATCTCTCCTCTACTTCCCACATAGCATTGCAGAAAAACAGGTACTTAGCAAAGTTTAAAGTCCTACATAAAATTACATCACAGAGTTTAAAGCTAGTTGGAAACTTAAAAACTGTTCTAGTCCAACTTTCTCATTTCATAGATTATGAAACAAAAGTGAAGAGAGATTAGATTTTCACATCTCACTTTCAAGATTTATTTCACATTAAGCCCATTTCAGCCAATCTCTGATCTCTTTCCTCTGCCTCACCCCCCAAATTCCATCTCATTTTTCTGCTTTTGTTTTAATTTGTTTTAATTCAATGACATCCTCTACCCTCAAACAATTTTTATTCTGCAGTCTCCTTTACAAGTAGATACTTCCTTGTTTTATTGCCAATCAAACTCTAGACTACTCCTACATCCACTTGAACCAATCCATTCATCAATAAACATTTTTAAAGCACCTAGAGATGTGCCAGGCACTGTACTACACAGAGATGGAGAAATTTACAGAATGGCACAGATCAGATCTCCCACAAATCTATGTTATGTAATCTCATCTGAGCTCCAAGGGACAGCAAGGTAATCCTTTCACACCTCTCTAATTGATTTGTCATCCCACTCTTCAGCAACTGACTCTTCAGACCCTTTTCATCCTTCCTCAGATCTCCCATTCCACTGTCTCCTCTCCACATTCTCCAAGCAGAGGATTGTACCTCATACTTCACCCCAAAAATAAAACTGAGCTCCCTCTTCTCCCATCCTTTTCATCTCACATCACTCAGCTATCTCCTGATGAAGAGGTAGCCTTTCTCATTGCCAAGACAAACTCCTCTTCATCATCTCTGATATCATTCTTGCTCTTTTTCTGCAGAATATCGCACCATTATTCTATCCACTGTTACTTTAACTGTCCTTCTCTAGCTAATGGCTCCTTTCCTGCAGTCTACAAATAAACCAATATCTTTCCCATCCTTAAAAATTCTCTGTTGCACATGCTGGCTATTCTATCATGTCTCTCCTCCCCTTCTTGGCTAAAAATCTTGAGAAAGTCATCTATACTCAGTGCTGCCTTGTCTTCTCCTTTCTCTCACTTCTAAAACTTCTGCAATTAGGTTTCCAAAGTTATCATTCAACTACCTTCTCAAAAATCGATGATCTCTTAATTACCAAACACAGTGGCTTGTCCTCAATTCTTATCCTTTTCAAAAATAATAAAAACCCTTACCTTCTGTCTTAGAATTGACACTAAGTATTGATTCCAAGATGTGACTTGCCCAGGGTCTCACAGTTAGGAAATGTCTGAAGCCAGATGAACTCAGGACTCTCACCTCCAGGCCTGGCTCTCTGTCCACTAAGCCAAATACTGCCTCATTTCTTCTCCTTTTAAATCCTTCTGCAATCTTTGACACTATTGACCATCATCTCCTTCCTAGATACTCTCTCCTCTGGGTTTTTGTGAAATAGTTCTCTTTTGACCCTCCTCCTACTTATCTAATTGTTCCTTTACAATATTCATTTCTGAATCTTTATCCAAGTCAATTTACTAAACATGGGTAACCAACAAGGCTCTATCCTAAGACCTTCTCTCAATTCATAGCTAATACCCTTCTACAGGACTCTCTATCACCTTTCATTTAGCACAATCACAATAGTTTTCTAGTGGTTTCCCTACCTCAATGTTGTTGACTGATTGTGTCTCCATTCCTAAAATGCACTCCCCTTCTCATTTCCATCTATTGAAATCCTTTGCTTCCTTCAAAGTCCAAGCCAGGTTTCATCTCTAATGGGAAGCAGTCACTGAATTCCCTCTCCTCAAATTATCAAGAATTTATTTGTCCACTTATATATTGGATTCTTCAGGACAATGTAATTTCTTTGAGGACAGGTATCTTCTTTGAATCTCGATGCCCAACACAGTTGATTCCAGGGAGTTTATGTTTATGAATTGTTGAATTGAATTTTCCAATATCAAAAGGTGGCCAATCAGGAATAAAGGAACTCAGTCATTATGATTCCAAACACAGTACTCTCATGCCTTATAAATAAATCCTCTTAGTCTATTCATAAACACCCTCTTACTGATTTTACACCAGGCTTAACATGAAGAACAATATATCTGAAATTTTCCAAATAAGGATTGGATTTCCTTTCATACGTGTCTCAAAAAATTGACAAGTAAAAGATGGGAAAATAGAAGGGAAAAGGCATTTATGAAATAGTGCCTACTATGTGCCAGTCACTGTGCTAAGTGCTTTACAAATATTATCTCATTCAATCTGTAACAGCCATGGGACCTAGGTGCTTTATTATCCTCATTTTACAGATGAGGAAACTGAGGTAGACAGAAATTAAGTAGTTTGCCTGTGTTCACATAGACAGTAAGTATATGAAGGTAGATTTGAACTCAAGCCTTCCTACCTCCATGTTTAAGTGCTTTACCCACTGTCATACTGTTAGACAAAAGTAAATATATATATATATATATTTATATGTAGTGATTTCAATGGACTGTTGAGGTGGCTGACAACATGATGTGTTGGGCAAGGATGAAAAAAATTCCAGTATAAAATATTGGATTGTACTGAGAGAAATAGGAAAGTGAGTCAGTCTACCCTGATCAGATCATAAGTGGAAAAGTGGGTTCAGTCCTGGCTGCTGTTGTTCAGGAAAGGCTCTGATAAACTGAAGCAAGAAGAGGAAGGTAAACAAGACAGTGAAGGGTATTGAGCCTATGCCATAAGAAGAGATGAAGGAAGAGGGGATGGTTAGCCTGGAAAAAAGAAGACTCAGAAGGATATGATAACTGTTTTCAAGCCTTTGAAAACCTGTCTTGTAGAAGAGAGACAATATTTGTTCTATTTGGCCACAGAGGACAAAAGCAGTTCTAGTAAGTGATTGTGAAGGGGAAAATTAAGTATTAATGCTAACAAAAATTCCTGAAAAGTCAAATAGAACTTTCCACAAAAGAGCTGTCCTATCTTAATAGGTAGGGGACAGAGTGGGGTAGGGGTTCCTTCCAGATGGAGGTCTTCAAACAGCACCAGGGGTGGTAGTAAGGAGAGTCTTCATTAGGTAGGAGTGAGACCAAATAGCCACTCAGAATAAATAACTTGTCCTGTAACCAACAGAAATATTAATGATGGGTGTCAGGAGCTTAAGCACACTGGTGAGAAGGGTGTCGAGATGTATCAGAGGCATTTAGAGCATCCTCTGTCATTTTTAAAAGAAATAAAGGAAGCAGCTGTCTAAATACTGAAGTTTTTTTCCAAAATATATTTATACACAGTCCTGAGGATAGACAGAGGACAACAAGATGAGGCAATGATTTCATCCATTAGAGACCACAAAAGCAGCAACCAAAGAAAGAGATAGAGCAAGACAGAAAGCCAGAGAATGACAAAAACAGGGTGACAGAGGAAACAGAGACAGAAAGAAGGAACATATCCATACACACCAACTGGCTAAGAGAAGGAAATCCTGGGACTGAAGTCATTAATAAAATCTGCCATTCTCTGATAGTGAAAGGAGGCCTGTTGGCCTCAATTTGAAAAGGAGGGCAATGACACTGTAATCTTCATAGCTTTAAAGCCACATTATCGACTGTCTGCACGGGTCCCTTTGCAGGCATCCTGGCAAAGCTCCTGCTTTTTGGAGAGGATGAAGGAAAAGGCAGCATCACATATGGCCAGCTGACTATTTCTAATGAAAAGAAGATGCTCCCCATTGCCCTACGAGCAACTGCATTCAAAATGAAGTGTCCTCGATTCCTTCTCCATCAAACGAATGGAAGAGAATGCTAGCAAAAGACAGGTTTGTAATGTGAAAATATGTTTTGCATGATTTCACATGTAGAATCTTTATCATATTGCTTGTTTTCTCAAAGAGGGAGGAGGAGACAAAGGTTTGGAATTCAAGATTACAAAAAAAACCCCAACATATATGTAGGTTAAAATTGTTTTTACATGTAATTGGGGGAAAACATTAAAATTTAAAAAATACAAGTCAGGGGCAGCTAAATAGCTCAACGGTTTGAGAATCAGGCCTAGAGACGGGAGGTCCTGGGTTTAAATCTGGCCTCAGACACTTCCCAGCTGTGTGACCCTGGGCAAGTCACTTAACCCCCATTGCCCAGCCCTTATAGCTCTTCTGCCTTGGAATCACTACAACGTAATGATTCTAAGACAGAAGGTAAGGATTTAAAAAAAATACAATTCTAATCTTCTAAGTCAGTGTGACACATGAAAATGAATAGTAGAAATACAAACTCTTTTGAGAAGCAATGGATGACTAAATAAAGTGGATTGAAAAAGATGATTAAGACAATAACAAAATACATGCACACACATAACACACACATTTTATCAAAAGACACAAATTCCAACACTTCAGCCTCTCTTCAACATCTCTGCCTCTATTGCCAGAACTTGTCAACTGTTGTTATTGAATGGAAAACAATTTGTAAGTAATTGTTTTAGTTTTTAAAAACCATCTTAGAATCAGTCCTAAGTATTGGTTCCAAGGCAGATGAGCTGTAAGGGTTTGGCAACTGAGGTTAAGTGACTTACCCAGGGTCACACAGCCAGGAAGTGTCTAAGGTCATTTTTGAATTTAGGACTTCCCATCTCTAGGCTTGGCTCTCTAGCCACTGAACCACCTAGCTGCCCCTATGTGTTGTTTTAAGGCCTAGAAATCAGTAGCTAGTATTAAATGACATCACTTCTTGGAACCCTTAGGAGCATTAAAGGAAGCTAAGAGTTAGCGGAATGTTGTGGACATTTTGAAAATGTCCGTTATACTTATATATAGAATATAAACTTCTAGAAAGCAAAAACTTGCAGAATGTCTGCAACCCAGAACAAAGCATAGTATTGCATTGTATACAGCAGACACTTAACAATTGAGAAATCTGAATTTTTTAAAATACCTTGGAGATAGTAGATGCTCAGTAATGTCTGTAATTTATTTATTGCTTCTATTATTTAAGAAGGCAAAAGAGGTTATATATTCTAAACCTGGAGAAAAGAGAACAAAAAGATTCAAGGAAACTTATAAGATGTTATTGTACATTTGGACAGCATTTTGTGAACTTACATTGTCCCCCACTTCAGTAGAATGTAAGCTACTTATGAGCAATGATTGTTTCTTTCTTTAAAAAAAATCTTTCTATCCCTAGTGCCTAGCACAGTGCCTGGCAGAGTTAGTGTTTATAAATTCTGGTTAACTGGAAAATGTGATTGATCATAATTAAAATTTTCATACAAACATACAAGGAAGTATAAGAAAGGTAACAAGATTCAACTGATCTGTAGCCGAGGAAAAACAAAAATAAATTATCTTGGGCTTCCTGGTTAAGATGGTGGCTGAGTAAAAAGCAGCTGCTTAACCTCTCCTAACCGAAACATATAGGACGCCTGAAGAAGACATAAAAACAAATCCAGAGGAACAAAGGAACTCCACAACAGGGCGCAGCATTGAAGGTACTTGGAATTGGGGCACTTCCATGCTATAAGGGGGTGAAATAGCTCTCATTAAAACGCAAGTTGAGCAACCCCAACCCTACCCCACACCACCTACAGTGCCAAAGCCAGCACAAAGAGCCAGAGCAAGCTTGGGGCACACATTAAGTCCTTGGCAGCTACCTGGGGTCCCCAGGGCCTGTTCCTGAAAGCAGCAATACTTAAAACCCCAAGAGGCTAGAGAACACGCATGGAATTCGAACACAGACCCTGAGTGCAGGCGCAAGCGCAGGCTCTTGAGTCCATGGATGCTGAGTGCAGAAGAGGACTGAGATCCTGAGCACAGGAGTGGACCTTGAGTGAGGACCCAGTACAGAGGGCTGCAAGACTGTGGAAACAGTGACCTGAAACTATTAAAGGAGCCTCAGACAGGGGAACAATCAAGGGAGTCACCAAGAGGCTTGACCCTGAGAACAACGAGATCTGAGACTTCAAGAGCCTAGAGAGCGCAAACAGACTCTGGGTGTGAGGAAAAACCTGAGAGGGCGCAGGGCTAACAATGGCAAGCCATTCTCGAGAACCCCAAAAGAAAAAGACCATCAAAAAGAAATCTGTAACACTGGACAACTTTTACACTGAGAAAGTCCGGACAGCAGAGCAAACAGCAGAGGAGAACAAACAAGTAATCACATCCAAACCTTCCCAAAATAATGAAAACTGGTCACAAGCTATTGAAGAATTCAAATCTGAGATGATGAGGAAGATGGAAGAGATCTGGCAAGAAAATAACAGTTTAAAAGGCAGAATTTCACAATTGGAAAGTGAGGCAAGTCAACTAAAGACCAGAAATGACCAGATTGAAAAGGAAAACCAAAAGATTATAACCAAAAAACAGTCCCTAAAGGCTAGAATTGAGCAATTAGAAGCTAATGATTGCTCAAGACAACAAGAACAAATAAAACAAAGTCAAAAGACTGATAAAATAGAAGAAAACATGAAACATCTCAATGAGAAACTGACAGATCAAGAAAACAGGGCTAGAAGAGACAATTAGAGAAACATTGGTCTTCCTGAAAAAGCAGAAATTAATAGAAATTTGGACTCCATACTAAAGGAAATTATTCAGCAAAATTGCCCTGAAGTTCTACAACAAGAGGGCAATACACATTGAAAGGATCCATAGATCACCCTCTACACTAGACCCAGAAAAGAGAATGCCCAGGAATATAATAGCCAAATTCAAGAGCTTCCAAGCAAAAGAAAAATCTTACAAGAAGCCAGAAAGAGACAATTCAAATATCAAGGAGCACCAATCAAGATCACACAGGATCTGGCAGCCTCTACGCTAAAAGACCTCAAGGCTTGGAATATAATATCCAGAAAGGCAAGAGAACTGGGCCTTCAACCACGGATCAACTACCCATCAAAATTGAATATATTCTTCCAGGGGAAACTATGGGCATTCAACAAAATTGGAGATTTCCAAGTATTTGCACAGAAAAGACCAGGACTAAATGGAAAGTTTGATATCCAACCATGAAAATCAAGAGAAACATGAAAAGGTAAATAAGAAACAAGAGGGGAAAGAAATAAAACTCATAATTTTTAAATTTGCCTTTTTAAGGGCTTCAATAAGATCTAATTATCTGTATTCCTATGTGGAGAAATGCTATGTATAATTCTCTGTAGTGAACTCTATTCACTATTATAGTATTCACTATTATAGGAATCAGAAGAATAATTCAAAGGGAGAGGGTGGAATACTAAATGATCTAAGATGATATGGCGGGTGGGAAAAAGGGGGGTGAATAGTAGGGGACACCAAGAGAAACTTGAGTGAATAAGAAAAATAGGATATTCTCTTACACACAAAGAGGGCATGGGAAGGGGAGGAGACAAATACTATTATAAGAAGGAGAGGAAGAGAGCATTAAGAGGTAATATTTAAATCTTACCCTCAGTGTAATCAACCCGGAGAGGGAAGAGTAGCTATATTATCCATTGGGATATAAAACTCTATCTAACCCTACTGAGAAAGTCAGAAGGGATAAACCAAGGGGAGCAGGGGAGTGGGGAGGTCAAAAAAGGGAGGGGAGAAGAAGGGGGAAGGAATTCATTAGGCCTTAAAAATAAAAAGAGGGGAATAATAAGGGAGGGGGTAGAAATGGAAATTAATCAAGGAAGGGGATAAGGGATACCGGCTTAAAGCAAACCACTGGTTTAAAAGGAAATAGTGTAAGAAGAAGGGGTGGGACTAGGGGAGGATACAAAAATGTCAGTGAATGCACAACTGATAATTATAACTCTGAATGTGAATGGGATGAACACCCTCATAAAAAGGAAGAAAATAGCAGAGTGGATTAGAAACCAAAATCCTACCATATGTTGTCTACAAGAAACATATGAGGAGGGTGGACATATACAAGTTTAAGGTTCAGGGCTTGAGCAAAATCTTTTCAGCATCAAATGAGAAAAAGAAGGCAGGAGTGGCTATTATGATCTCTGACAAAGCCAAAGTAAAAATAAATATGATTAAAAAACACAGGGAATGTCATTACATCCTGATTAAAGACAGTATAGACAATGAGGAAATAACATTGCTCAATATGTATGCACCAAATGGCATAGCATCCAAATTCATAAAGGAGAAACTGGCAGAGCTCAAGAAGGAAATAGATAGTAAAACCATACTAGTGGGAGATCTAAATATTCCTCTTTCAGATCAAGATAAATCAAACCAAAAAATATACAAGAAAGAGGTAAGAGAGGTGAATGAAGCCCTAGAAAAATTAGATTTAATTGATATGTGGAGAAAAATAAATAGGGACAAAAAGGAATACACCTTCTTTTCAGCTGCACATGGTACATTCACAAAGATTGACCATGTAATAGGGTATAGAAACATTGCAAACAAATGCAAAAGAGCAGAAATAACAAGTGTAAACTTCTCAGATCATAATGCAATAAAAATAATAATTAGCAAGGGCACCTGGACAGGCAAATCAAAAACTAATAGGAAATTAAATAATATGATTCTCCAAAACCAGTTAGTCAAAGAAGAAATCATAGGAACAATCAACAATTTCATTGAAGAGAATGACAATGATGAGACATCCTACCAAACTCTGTGAGATGCAGCCAAAGCAGTACTCAGGGGGAAATTTATATCCTTGTGTGCTTATATTAACAAATTAGGGAGGGCAGAGATTAATGAATTGGACATGCAACTCAAAAAACTAGAAAGTGAGCAAATTAGGAATCCCCAGATGAAAACTAACATAGAAATACTAAAATCAAGGGAGAAATTAATAAAATTGAAAGTAAAAGAATTACTGAATTAATAAATAAGACTAGAAGCTGGTATTTTGAAAAAAACAGATAAAATAGACAAAGTACTGGTCAATCTAATAAAAAAAAGGGAAGAAGAATACGAAATTGACAGTATCAAAGATGAAAAGGGAGACCTCATCTCTAATGAAGGGGAAAATTAAGGCTATCGTTAAAAACTATTTTGCCCAATTATATGGCAATAAATATAATAATTTAGGAGATATGGATGAATATTTACAAAAATATAAATTGCCTAGATTTACAGCAGAAGAAATAGAATACCTAAATAATCCCATATCAGAAAAAGAAATTGAACAAGCCATTAAAGAACTCCCTAAGAAAAAATCGCCAGGGCCTGATGGATTCACAAGTGAATTCTATCAGACATTGAAAGAGCAACTAATCCCAATACTATACAAATTACATATTATAAGCAAAGAAGGACTCCTACCAAATTCCTTCTATGACACAAATATGGTGCTGATTCCAAAGCCAGGGACATCAAAAACAGAGAAAGAAAACTACAGACCAATCTCCCTAATGAACATAGATGCAAAAATCTTAAAAAGAATACAAGTAAAGAGACTCCAGCAAGTAATTAAGAAGATCATCCACCATGATCAGGTGGGATTTATAACAGGAATGCAAGGATGGTTCAACATTAGGAAAACCATCCACATTATTGACCATATCATCAGTCTAACAAACAAAAATCACATGATTATCTCAATAGATGCTGAAAAAGCCTTTGACAAAATACAGCATCCATTCCTATTGAAAACACTGAAAAGTATAGGAATGGAAGGACCTTTCCTAAAAATAATAAACAGTATATACCTAAAACCATCAACAAACATCATATGCAATGGGGATAAATTAGAAGCCTTCCCAATACGATCAGGAGTGAAACAAGGATGCCCATTATCACCTCTATTATTCAACATAGTACTAGAAACACTAGTAGTAACAATTAGAGAAGAAAAGAAATTGAAGGTATCAAAACAGGCAATGAGGAGACTAAGCTATCACTCTTTGCAGATGATATGATGGTATACTTTAAAAATCCTAGAGAATCAACTAAGAAGCTGGTAGAAATAATCAACAACTTTAACAAAGTTGCAGGATACAAAATAAATGCACATAAATCATCAGCATTTCTATATATTTCCAACACATTAGAGCAGCAAGAGGTAGAAAGAGAAACACCATTTAAAATCACCCTAGACAATATAAAATACTTAGGAATCTATCTACCAAAACAAACACAGCAATTATACGAAAACAACTACAAAACTCTTTCCAAACAAATAAAACTGGACCTCAACAATTGGAAAGCCATTGATTGCTCATGGGTAGGATGAGCTAACATAATAAAAATGACAATTCTACCCAAATTAATTTACCTATTTAGTGCCATATCTATCAAACTAACAAAAAACTTCTTTACTGAATTGGGAAAAACTATAACAAATTTCATTTGGAATAACAAAAGATCAAGAATATCAAGGGAAATAATGAAAAAAAAATGTGAAGGAAGGGGGCCTAGCAGTACCAGATATTAAACTATACTATAAAGCAGCAGTCATCAAAACAATATGGTACTGGCTAAGAGATAGAAGGGAGCATCAGTGGAATAGACTTGGGGTAAATGACATCAGCAAGACAGTATATGATAAACCCAAAGAGCCCAACTTTTGGGACATGAATCCACTATTTGACAAAAACTGCTGGGAAATTTGGAAAACAATATGGGAGAGATTAGGTTTAGATCAACATCTCACACCCTACACCAAGATAAATTCAGAATGGGTGAATGACTTGAATATAAAGAGGTAAACTATAGTTATGTGAACACAGAATAGTATACTTGTCAGATCTCTGGGAAAGGAAAGAATTTAAAACCAAGCAAGAGTTAGAGAAAATTACAAAATGTAAATTAAATGGTTTTGATTACATTAAACTAAAAAGCTTTCGTACAAACAAAAACAATGTAGTCAAAATCAGAAGGGAAACAACAAATTGGGAAAAATCTTTATAACAAAAAACTCTGACAGGGGTCTAATTACTCAAATATACAAGGAGTTAAAGAAATTGTATAAAAAATCAAGCCATTCCCCAATTGATAAATGGGCAAGAGTCATGAATAGGCAATTTTCAGGTAAAGAAATCAAAAGTATCAATAAGCACATGAGAAAGTGTTCTAAATCTCTAATAATTAGAGAAATGCAAATCAAAACAACTCTCAGGTATCACCTCACACCTAGCAGATTGGCTAAAATGAAAGAAGGGGAGAGTAATGAATGTTGGAGGGGATGTGGCAAAATTGGAACATTAATGCATTGCTGGTGGAGTTGTGAACTGATCCAACCATTCTGAATGGCAATTTGGAACTATGCTCAAAGGGCTATAAAAATGCCTGCCCTTTGATTCAGCCATACCTTTCTTGGGATTGTACCCCAAAGAGATCATGAACAGACTTGTACGAAAATATTTATAGCTGTTCTTTTTTTGGTGGCAAAGAACTGAAAAAGGAGGGTATGTCCTTCAATTGGGGAATGGCTGAACAAACTGTGGTATATGCTGGTGATGGAATACTATTGTGCTAAAAGGAATAATAAACTGGAGGAATTCCAGGTGAACTGGAAAGACCTCCAGGAACTGATGCAGAGCGAAAGGAGCAGAATCAGAAGAACACTGTACACAGAGACTGATATACTATTTTAAAATTGAATGCAATGAACTTCTGTACCAGCAGCAATGCAATGACACAGGACAGCTCTGAGGGATTTATGGTAAAGATGCTACCCACATTCAGGGGAAGGACTGCAGGAGAGGAAACATAGAAGATAAACAATTGCTTGAACACATGGGATGAGGTGGACATGATTGGGGATATAGACCTGAAACTCCCACATCAATGCAACTAACAACAATTTGGAAATAGGTCTTGATCAATGACACATGTTAAAACCAGTGGAAATGTGCATTGGCCATGGGTGGGGGGAGTACAGGGGGTGAAGGGGAAAGTAGGAGCATGAATCATGTAACCATGTTAAAAATGAATATTAATAAATGTTTAAAAAATAAATTATCTTAAATTGCAGCACAAAAGATTTAGGCTAGGCTTAAGAAATATAATCAGTAGTCTCAAATGTTAAATAGAGTGCTCAATGTTCAAACTCATTAGAGTCATTTAGCCCCAGCATTTCCCTAACAAATGGTCTTTCTCTCTCCTCCAACTAAGGAATGTTTCTTTTAAAAGAAGACAAGGCTGCCCCAGCCCCTGATTGGCTCCAGTTTCCTGGATGTAGCTTCCTTCCTTACACACCTTTCTTGCATCCTCCCCTTAGCCAACATGAGGTATTCAAAAGGACAAAACCGCCCTTTTGACTTGATCTGACCCATCTTCCCTAACATTGCGTCTACATCATCTGAAAGAATAAGAAATCCCAGCCCCATGGAGGCTAGCTCCCCTTGGATTGGGCAGATTTCTGCAGCCCTCATGAGTCACCATAGGCTGCTCTACTAACCAAATGGTTCCATTTGTATTCCAGGCGAGCCATGCCCAGAGACCTTATGGGTTAACTGAATTATTGCTGCTTTAAGGCTAAGATTCCTTGTGTTTAATATTCAATCACTCATAAAAACCTCATTTTGCTCTCTACATTGGACCTGAACTAAGAGAGTCCTGGCATTAGAAGTGGCCTCCTGATTTACCACAATGATCAGTCACAGAACAATTTCAGGATGAATTAAGCATGGAGAGGGAGGAAGACAGAAGGATGACTAACTTACAGCTAACTTAAGCAGGAAGAATAATAATCATCTTGATGGAGCACTTTAATGTTTGTAAAATGCTTTACTGAATTAACCATTGTTAGGTAAAGAATAGAAAAGTTATCATATCTCTGTCAAGCTGAAGTGGCTTGCTCATTGCTCCATAAGTCATATGTGGCCTAAGATTCAAAGGCTAAACTTTTGATTCCAAATCTCAGACTAGTTTTCCTGCACCCTGAAAAAAATCAAAAAGAAAGAAAACCAACCTGCCAAGTGTTTAATACTATTAGGTCAATGAACAAGGGACTGACTCCAAACTAGGCTTTTGGCAGAGCTAACAGAGAGGACTCAGCTAGGAAGTGGTTTCAGTTGGGAGGGAATGAGCTGCTGGTAGGACAACATCATTTAGAAAGTAGAAGGGCAGAAAGAAAAAAGAAAAAGATTGATCTTTTCCTTGATCTTTTTAATCAAAATATATCATGAATTTAGACGGCCTTAAATTCAACCTGCTGCTTAAAGTTCTTCTAACATGACAAAAAGAGAAAACATTTCAAAGTCAGGTCATTAAACAGGAAAGGAGTAAAATCACTTTCACTCAAAGCAACTAAAAGGCACTTGCCCTGACCTTTGGCATCTTCATTCTAAAGGAAATGAGATAGACTGTCCGAGATTGTTTCCTGTTTGATCTGCTTCCTTGCCCTGCTTTCCTTTAATCATGGAAAGTTCTCTAGAGGAAATGGAATATCATGTGGGTTTCTATGAAAAGGAAGGAGGTAGCTTAGGGCATTATAAAGTGGGGACTCATGTCAACAAAAGATTTTACTAAGAATGAAGCCTATAAGGGGAAATACCTTTATATTTTATAAAAATATTTTATTATATTAAATAAAACATATTTATATGTGTATTGATATTATATAATACATGTCCACAGACTCACATATATACACACAGTTACTAAAGAAATAATTTAAAGTCACCAAGAAAAAAATTATGATCACTATATGACTTTGGAGATTGGAATAGATAGGCAGGATTCAGGTTTCCTTCCCAATCTAAGATCCTATAGTTTTAGCTATATTGAGCAAAAAAATAACTTCATAGTTTAAGGAAGGGCCTTCTGTATCAACTCCTAATTTGCCAAATCATTTAACAGAAAATGAAAAATTCTAGTCATCATTTTTATGCTTTCAGTAAAGTAGTTAGTCTTTCTGGATTTGAGTTTCTTCATTTGTAAATTGAAAAGGATGAACTTGATCATGAGTTATTCTTTTTGAGTCATGGACCCCTTCTCAGAATTATTTCACATCACAAAAACACCAATTATGTTGAAATACTATTATTAAAAAATTTCATGGACTCTAGATTAATAAAGCCTGGACCTGTCAGCATCTCAGGTCTTTAAATGGCTTGCTCAGTCATACAATCAGTAAGTATCAGAAGTGAAACTTGAACCCTAGCTCTGAGAATGGATTTCTATCTAGTATATCAAATTACCTCACTGAAGACACACATGTATACTCCTCAGGAGTAGACTCAATAAATATGATTGTTTGAATTAATTTTTTAAAACCCACATCACAGATCTGTGACTTCCTGGCCCCCAAAATAATTTACTACATTTAGTTCAACTATCAGTGGTCTCTTCTATGCTTGTCTTCTGTGAAGTTAACAGTTTTGCTGCTTCCCTCTGGGGAGTATACACTCCCCTCCCCAACCCTCTGTCTTGATGACCTCTAAAACTGCCATTCTATATGGGTCAGATTAACTTCCTTCTTTGCTTTCACTTAGAACAGTTCTCCTTGGGGCCAGTGGCACAATTATTTCAGAGAAAGTTTAAACTTTTTTCAGTATGTAATAGCACTAAGTGGTAGAAGTGAATTACAGACAGTATTTCTACTACCATATTACTCTTTAATCAGGTTGATCCTAATTAGGAAAATATAAAAAGGAAAGAAAGGAAGAATTAAGTAGAACTAATTAGCAAATAAATGATGGCTTTTTTCCCCAAGACATATAGAAAAAACCTTAAAGAACACAATGGTTTCTTAAACCAAAATTTTCATTTTCATTTTAAGTTAGATGTTATTAGTAGAAAGAGCACTGAATTTGGATTCGGAATGTCCTATTAATGTACAAACTCTGCCATCTGTTATTTGTGTGACCTTAGAAAGATCACTTAGCTTGCTTTTTCAATGGCAAAGAGTGGCATTAAAATAAATGATCTCTAAGGTTCTTCCAATTCAAAGAGCCTAGCATAAGATTCAGAAGAATCTGTCCTCCAAACTGGACTAAGCTATCCAGCCACATGTATTCCTTTAGACCAGAATTTAGATGCTGCCTTTATCATGTGATAATTCCATAGATTTCAGAGCAGAACTCTCTAGGAAAAAGTAAGTCAGATATTGAAGAACATTATACTTTTCTTACTCTGCGAAACCATTCACAAGCTATTCACAAAATCAGCATATAAAGTAACTATTTCAGGACTTTTCCAATGCATATAGCAAAATCCAAGAACAAATTTAAATTATAGTTCATCACAAAAACATTAAAATTGGGTGATTAAAAATCAGGATGTGAATTGATTTATTCACACCAAATACCCCTTCTTTTTCAGTTTATAAAGATAGCAATGACCTTTATTTTGGAGTGGTTTAGAGGATGATCATTGAAAAATGGAAATAAAAAATCAAAGTTCATATATTATTTTGTTTCTGTTCTCCCTGCCAGGGAAAGAGACCTTTTAATTGTACATGACAACAAAAATGACTAAGAGGGAGTTGATACTTGGAGAAAAGTTGTTGAGTCATGTTCAATTTCCTGACTGCACTTAAGGGTTTTCCTGGCAAAGATATTGGAGTAGTTTGCCATTTCTTTCTCCAGCTCATTTGGCATATGAGGAAACTGAGGCAAACAGGGTTAAATGATAACACAGCCAGTAAGTGTCTGAGACCAAATTTGAACTCAGAAGATGAGTGTTCCTGATTCTAAACCCAGTGCTGTATCCACTACTCCACCTAAAAGACAGCCAATATCCCTTTTCCTTGATGAATTCAAGTTACCTGGCACACATTAACTATACCTTCAGGCAAAGAAGAAAAAAAAAAGCTGAAAGACATGATTGTTGAACCACTATCAATAATATCTGAAGGAAGGTACCACAAGATTGAGGAAGGGCTAATAAAAAAATAAAAGGAAGAGAACAAAATCTGTAAAATATAAGTTAGTGAACTGGATGGACTTCAATTCATGGGACATTTTCAGAATAGAGCATTACCCAGATGGTTGGTGAACATATAGAAAGGAAATGACGATTATATAATAAAGTTTAAAAACTGGCTGACATCCTAGGATTTATACTTTAGAGTCAAGTTCTGAGTGCATCTGAGATCACTGAACTGGAACATGGATTTGATTCACATTCTGGAGTTCTTAAAGGGACACATAAATTACAAGCAATAGGTGGAAAAGAAAGAGTGGGAACTGCAAGAGCTGAACATCAACCCTGAGGAAATGGTATCCCAAGCCCCACCTTAGGGTTTCATGAACTCAGCTGGAAAGGATCCATGGCATAAGGGCAATAAATGAAAGGAAAAAAAGAAAAAGAGACATCAGAAAAAGGAACTGAAAGGAGGGCTGAGCTGCAGGAGGGAAGGGAGAGATAGAGAAGGATCATTGGCAAGACAATCATCTTGGAATAGCAGACTCAACTGGAAACTATTGGTTGTACCCACTCATTCAAAGACTGAGGAAAATGTCCCTCAAATGATGGGTTCTTTCGCCAGCTCCCTCCAGTAGTACCTGTACAGCACACAGGTGGTAATATATTCTTCTCAATTATTTTACCCAAACACTTCCTATATTCTAATTTTATCTCAAATATGAAGTAGCCAACGGTTAACTAGAGATACACAAAACTTATAGGCAAACTTCTGTAAGAATGTCTGGAATTTTCCTAACTGGGAATATCTGGAGACCTACTGTGATTGTACTAATAACTTTTCATATAACATAAAATCCATAAAGTAGCAAAAAATAAAACCAAAAAACAAGCAGCCAATGTAAATCTGTCACTATATGGATCTTAGACTAAAGATGAACTTGCTGTTTTAACAGGATGTGGATAATCAAATCTCCAGTTTGGAGTAAGAGAGGAAAGAAGGTAGGATGGAAACACTCAGCTTTAGGTGAGATAGGTGATAATAGGATGAGATTCGGCTTTGTCCCTCCCAGAATGTAGTAGGAAGCAAAAATAATTGACTATTTTCCATGGTATCATCCACTTGAGTAACAATTATAAAGAGCTTCCATGTCTTCATGAAAAATAGATTATTTCAGGCTAATCTCACCTTCTTATCTGAAACTTATTTGGTAAATGCAGAAATGCTGGAAATATAGTTTTCCAGTTTTTTAGTAAAACTTGTGATATAATATCTCATACCATTACTATAGAAAAGGAGAGATACATATTAGATGCAAATAAAATCAGATGAATTCAGTATTGGTTGGATGACTAGACTCCTAGAGTGGTTATTAAATTTTCCATGTAGGCATAAAAAGAGGTCTCTAGTACAGTCTTCTAGAGACCTGTGGGTCTCTGAGCTAGGGAACATTTTTATCCAAGACTTAGATAAAAGCATAGATGGCACACTCACCAAATCTACAAATGACACAAGGGCTGAGCACTTATTAATAGCTCATTGGATCCTCACAGTAGCCTTGGGATATAGTTACTATTGTTATCTTCATTTTGCAAATGAGATAACTAAAGCAAAAAGCTTCTTACCTGACTTGCTCAGGATTTGAACTTAGGATTTCCTGATTCTAGGTCTATTACTCTCTCCTCTATGTCACCTAGCTGGCCCCTGAGTATAAAGTTGATGATAAAAATGGTACCCACAGAGGAGAAACACAGAAGAAAAACAACTGCTTGAACACATGGGCTGATGGGGATATTATTGGGGATGTAGACACTAAGTGATAACTCTAGTCCAACTATCAATAATATGGAATTAGGACTTAATCAACGATACGTGTAAAACCCAGTGGAACTGTGCATCGGCTAAGAGGGGTTTGAGGTGTTTGGGGGAGATGAAACATGTAACTAGAGGAAAATATTCAAAAAATTTATTTAAAAAATAAAATAAAATAAAATGGTTCCCACAATCAGAAAAAGAAATGATGGATTTAAGACACAGAATGAAATGTACATTTTTAGACATGGCCTACATAAGAACCTGTTTTACTTGACAATGAATATTTGATACAAAGGCTTTGTTCTTCTTTTTCTGTTTCAATGAGAAGGGGAAGTAGTGGGAAGAGAAATTAGTTCTTCATTGAAAACATAAATATTTGAAGAGAAAAAAAATTAGTGAATGAATTATACTCATACAATCTCTTGAGGTTTTTTATACTTTTAAATTTTTGGTTCTCTTACATTCTCTGAATGCATTTCTATACTCCTTTTTGTTGCTATTAAGTTGTTTTCAGTCATGTAAAACTCTTTGTGATCTCATCTGAGGTTTTCTTGGCAAAGATACTAGGGTGGTTTGCCATTTCCTTCTCCAGATCATTTTACATGGAAGGAAACTGAGGCAAGCAAAGTTAAGTGACTTGCCCAGAGTTGCACAGCTAGTAAATGTCTGAGTCTATATTTAAACTCAGGTCTTACTGATTCCAGGCCTGACACTTTATTCACTGCACCACCTAGCTATCCCTATTTATATTTCATTTTAATTGAATTTCATTTTAGCACTATGTTTATTTTTTGCCACAATTTTATACATATACCACATATAAACTCATGTTTTAAAGATAGCTTATCATTTGCTTTTGCTAGATTATACTAAACCCTTCGAGGGTAAGATGAATCCCAGTACCTAGCACAATGCTTTTTATATAATAGGTAAACTGGGATTTTTTTAATTGAATTTAACTTTTGATGATTATTACTTGATTTTTTAAAAGGTCTACATACAAGAGAATGCATAAGTAAGATATCTCCTCATAAGGAAAATGACCTAAATTTTAAAAAATTAATGCTAAGTTCCCATCTCCTGTTCTCCAGCCATATAGTGTATGGCATCATAATAATAATGTGACTAACCATCAATGTGTTATACAAATACAAAACTTTCATTAATATTCCATTGCTATGCATAAGGTACAACTAGGATATTAACAAGATAATTGCTTTGGAGATAGGCTGTTAGTCTGAAAAAGTCTTCGCATCTTAAAATGTCTTTTTGCACAGTTTGATACTGGGCACAATGGTCTTTCTGAATAATCGATCACATCTCTAGTGTCAGACACAAAAGTCTGTTTACTCATTCTTAGATCATATAAAGCAGCTCCTGGGCTTGTACATTTTCCAGAAATGTTAAGTGATTATAAATAATATGTCCTTAATTTCTCTTCTAGGGAAATGTGTCAATAAGCTCTGATTCATAGTCAAGTCACATCCTTCCTATCAATATTTAAAATTGTATCAGCAAAAGACTAAATGAAATGGAGGTCTGGCAATTATGCATTACATGTTATGTGTAGACAGAAGAAATTACTTCATGACTTAAATTATAGAGTTTAGGAACCAATATTTACAAAGTAAACCAGATAATTGGTATATCTACAATTAACTTTAGAACATGTAGACCATGCCTTAATATAATGATCTTAAACTGTTCAATTGTTTCATTCCCTTTAAACTGAACTAACGCACACACAAGTGTGTGTAAATTCAATGAATCTTAACATTTCTAAATCAATGATCCTTATAGAACTTTAAATGAAAATTATTCGATTTTTCTAAGTGCAATACTGAAAATTGACCTCAAAATGCTTCAACAGCTCAGATTCAACATTATGGAAGCTTGATAAAAATGTCTGCTGAAAGATCACAGGAAGTTATCTCCCTCTTCTGATTCATACTACCTTATACATAAATCTTTTTTTTTAATCTCAAAAGGAGTTCAGCTCCTGAACAGGTGAGACGAACTAGTGGCTTAACCATTTTCAAAAATAGGCATACTTTAATAAATGTATTTTATATAATTGTCATGGGGGAAAGAATAATTACAGAGAATTTGCCATTAGTGTTAAAAGGACATTTCTCTTCATTGTAATTATATTAATTTCATTTTAAGTTACCTGTAAATCATATGAATTTCAATATGTCTCATTTGTTCTGACAGGTGGAGAATTAACCAATATGCACTACATAATGACTTTTTTCTTACAAATAAATATAAAAATTAGGACTAGCCTAACACAATTTGTTGGGTAGCTATGTAGTACAGTGGATAGTGTCAGACCTAGAGTCAGAAAGACCTGAATTCAAACATGGCCTCAAATACTTACTAGGTGTGTGACTCTGGGCAAGTCACTTACACCTTTTTGCCTCAGTTCCCTCAGCTGTCAAATAAACTAGAGAAGGAAATGGCAAACCACTCCAGTATTTCTGCCAAGACAGGACCAACTAAACTGAACAGCAATCCACATTTTTCCAAGAATGTATTAATGCACTAAATGTTTTATCCACCATTCCACAATCTTCTCCTAATGCATGAATTTTGCCAATAAATCTTTTTCATCTCATTTCCCATTTGAGCCAATATCCAGTTTGGTAGAAAAAGCTGTTGCAACTGTAAAAATTAGACATATGGAAAAGCCTGGGATTTCATGTACCCTTCCTATTCCCATTAAAATGAAGAAGCAATAATCCAATCCAACAGCTTTTACATAATAGAGGCTGGGAATGTTCCATTGGTGTGAGGACCTATACTCATAAATGAACCAATTATTTTATTAGCTTCCATGTTTCTCTTCCCTTTCCTCTTTTGAGGGGTGGAGAAACTATCTGGTAAAGCTATTAATTTTATTTGAATCCTGCCCTACATATTTGCTAGTTATGTTACCGAAAGCATGTAAACAAGCTCTTTGTGACCACTTCCTCAGGTGAAAATATGCTTAAGAATATTTGCTATATCACACCTCACAGAGGTGCAATGAGAAAAATACTTTTTAAAGCTTAAATCCCTAGTTAAATGTTTATATGCTCTTGTAATTCAGTTACTAAAATAGCTAAAATACAAAATCCCAACACAGTTGTTAAACTGAGGTTCATTTTCCATTTGTTATTTCATTTTGCAAAAGTGTTTACATGGGATTCTCAATTTCTTTTGTGTGTAAATGCATACAAAATTACATCTTATTTTCTTCATCCATAAGTTTCATGGGGATGAATAAGTTAACTTTCAGTTACACAGAACATAACCTTAGAAAGTAAGAACTCTTTAAATTCCACATCCAGTAGCCACACTCTTGCAGAGGTATAAAATGTCGAGAAAATCTCTTAACTTCTCCTGTCTCATAGAAATGTTCTGAGTTTAAATATAAATCTATTGAGGGTGGGATTCACTTTTAAAAATATTCATGGTAAATGCAAAATTAAGTATATGATTCCTGGGAGACAATGAACTAGATGCAAGGAGAAAATTGAACTCAGAAATGTCACTTAAATAAAAGAGCAAGTTATTATTAGATAAATTGCTATTTAATGAATTATTAATTAAAATATCAAATAATCATAATGCATTTGGAAGTTATTTTCTTTCTCTTTTTAATATTTTTATTCATTGTACTTTGATTTACTGAGTCTTTATTGACCTCTACCAAAATAAAATCGGATAATATTCAGTTTAAAAATATATTCAACTATGTATATAATGTTTATATATGTACACATGTATATGCATATCTATATATTCATGCATATTCACACACAAAGATTTTCAGAAAGAATAGTTAATCATTCAATACAATCCACTGGTGGTATCAGCCAGGGATAAATGTTAGACTGGAAATTCTCTTCTATTTCTTATCTTTAATGCATATATTTGTTCTTTACTTAATATTACACAAGTTTCCCACCAGTTTAACCTTTCCACTTGCAAACATTATTTGCCACTCTTTGAAGATATACCAGTGACCCTTAAACCTGATCTAATAGGTCTAGTATAATTTTGCAACTTACGTGAACTTGTGTATTGTTTCCTAATGTAATGCAACTACTACCTTTCTTATTTAGGGTTTTATTTTGGGGTTTTGTATTATAGAAATATCCTCTCACAGCAAAAACTAGTACAGAAGTATGTTTTGCATGATAATACATAATAATCCAGATCAAATTGTTTACTACCTCTGAGAGGGGGGAGGGAAGAGATGGGAAACCATTTGGATCTTATAATTTTGGAAAATATATGTTGAAAATTATTCCATGTAGCTGGGAAAATAAATTATCTTCAAATTAAAAAATGTAATGTCTCTACCCTCATGTATTATATGTTATAATTCATCATACAATGAAACAAAGCATGGCTTTTGATATGAAATATACCTGTCGCTGATGGACTTAGTGTATGAAGTATTATACTTCATTTTCTATTACAATACCTATAAAAATATACTATACATTGGTAGATACTTAATAAACTTTGGTTAAATGATGGCCAAATTGGTGCTGATATTCTGACTGAGTCCACATATTCTAGCTTTCTTCATACTGAGAGGCAGAGTATCTTCTGGAGTCTAACAACAGCCAAATCCATCTTCCTGGCTGCAGACTGAAGCAAAATATCCAGAAGTAACTTCAAAGGATCACATAACTAAACAAGGTCATCAAGACTAGTAAAAAGACACTCAGTGGATTGAGAGGTAAACCTAGAAATGAGAGGTCCTGGATTGAAATCTATACTCAGATACTTCCTTGCTATGTGACCCTGGATAATTCACTTAATCCCCATTGCCTATCCCTTACCACTCTTCTGCCTTGGAAGCAATACACAGTATTGATTTCTAAGATGGAAGGTAAGGGTTTAAAAAAGAAAGAAAGAAAAATAACCTAAACAAACAAAAATTCCTCCATATATCATTATGTATTTCTAAACGCAAAAAATTTTATCAAACTCTTAAAAGACAAATAAATGGGGGAAACTATTTAATTTTGAATTCTGAATATTAATGAGATTTAAAGGAAACAAAGGTAAACCCCTCTGCTTGTTCAAACAATCAAATGTAAAAGGGCAAGATGAAGAAACATGAGAATGATGACACAGTTTATATGAAAATGGGATTCTGATGCATTATATTCTCAAAATAGGTCAATAATGTTGAAAAATGCCATCAAAATTTGTGATTTATATTATATTCCTAGAACAGTACATTTACTGTAACATAAGTATGGTATTCCATTCTATCTTTTAAGAACACTGATAAGTTCAATTGAGTTCAGAGAATGGAAACATAATTGTTAGGGCATTTGAAACCATCATACAACAGTTTGATGAAAGATGTGGGAATGATTAGCCTGGAGATAAGATTTGACTAGTTGCGCTCAATAATTTGAAGGGAGGTTTGGACCCATCTTGCTCAGCTTCAGAACCCCAAACCACAAGCAATGAGTGCAAGTAGCCAGGTGGTTTGGGTTTGATTCAAGGAAGAACAAAAAACTTCTTAATAATTGGAGCTGCCCTTATAATGCAAAGTCTGAATGACCAGTTCCTGCTTTTGTACTGACTGGACTAGAGGCTCTTTGGTGATGAATCTAGAGCTAGAATGCTCCTCCGAGATCATCTAATCCAACACTTTTGTTTTACATATGAGGTAATGGAAACCCAAAAAGATGAGGTGATTTGCCCAAAAGTAAGCAACTAATGTATTGTGGAACTAAGATAAAAATTTAGGTCTTATCTTTCTAACTTCAGTGCTCTCGCTATTATGCCCCTTTGGTCACTCTCTTATTTAACTCAAAAATTACCCTATTCTTCTTCAGAAGATAGAGTTTGAATAGTGAAACTAATTGAACCAAGATAAATTAAACAGAACAACAGGAATATTGTTTGAAGAATGGCTTGTGTTTGTCCATGCCCAGAGAAAGTATTGATAAATAGAAATAAGTAAGACATCATTTTATATATACATATATCTTTTTGTGAAATGATGCCTTCTCTGGTGTGGGGAGGGGATGAAAGGAGGGAGATACCTGGGAACTTTAACAAACAAAAATAAATAAAAATGAGATAGAGACTACACCTATGTTTCTATTGGAATATGGAATTCTCCATTGAAGAAATTACCTCTACAATTACAATTTACCACCTTCTCTGCATCTTAGAGTTTCAGACATTTGCCCAGAGGAGTGAGATGTTAAGTGATTTTCCCAGGGTCACATAGATAGTCCATGTTAGAAGTAGGTGCCTTGGACTCAGATCTTAATTTGGAGGTTAGCTGTCTCTACAGTACCTCTCATCTCATATAATGATGCATAGCTTTTAAATTCACTAGATGCTGTTCTCTAGGAAACTATGATTTTATAAAATACTTTCTCAGCATATCCTTATAAGGCACTATAATAAAAGTATAACCTTTACATGTCTAGATGAGAAAACAAATATATATCATTATAAGACACAGAGAAATTAGTTTCTTTTCCTAACACGGTATGAATAAATAGAAGGTATTAGACTATGAAACAAATATATGCAGAGAAATTAGTTTATTTTCCTGACAGGGAATAAATAAGTAGAAGATGTTGGAATATCTTATTTATTTGCCTCCTTCACATTATTTAGTCATTCATGAACATTTATTGATTGCTGACTGCACAAAGCATTGTGCTAGGTATATTACTTTGCAATTTATTTGCTTTTGTACAACTGACCTTTCAATAGCAAAATTTCATATAATTAGAATTAAAAACTGTGCTAAAAGAAGTGAAACAAGAGATCAACAATCATTAAAATCTTTTAATAATAATTTAACTCCAATATTTTTAAAGAGAAAATTATGGGACGGTTGGATACCTCAATGTATAGAGCATCAGGCCAGGAGTCAGGAGGACCTGGATTCAAATCTAGCCTATAAAACACTTCCTGGCTGTGTAACCCAGGGCAAGTCACTTAACCCCAATTGCCTAGCCCTTAACATCCTTAACATTCTTCTGCTTTGAAACCCATATTTAGATTCTAAGAGAGAAGGTAAAGGGGGGGGAGAGAGAGAGAGTCAGGAAAATGTGGGCTCAAATCCAGGCTTTGACACATACTATGGGTCACCTAGCTTCTCAGTGTGCCAAGACAACTCTTTTAGATTATAGCACAATTAAGTTGGAGTAAAGAGCAAGATTCTCTCTTCTGATAAAATTACAATTTGATATTTTTCTCTCCCCATAAAATTTTATTTATCTCCATTGATTCAAATGTAATGTCACATATGCACTTTTAAAGTCATTTTGTTTATTCATACTGTACAATGTATGGATGGTCTACTTAACCTAGATGATTAAGACTATGAGCTCTTTGAAGCAGGGACTATCTTTTGTCTTTCTTTGTATCTCCAGGATTTAGCACAATCTAGCATTTATTTAGCACAATAAAAACAGCAATAATAGGTAGCTTTTATATAGTACTTTAAGGTTGGCACAGCACTTTATAAATATTTCCCTTTATCCTCCCAGTCATCCTGGATGAGAAAACTGAGGCATGCAGAAGACAAGAGTCTTGACTTGATCCCACATCTAGTAAGTGGCTAAGACCAAGTTTGAATTTGGTTCTTCCTGACTCTCGATCCAATGCACTACCTAGCAGCCCGAAAATAAGAGAGGTCACATTAGATAAGCTCTAAGTGCTACCTTAACTATAAAACTTTATTAATTTTTATGGATTTTAGAAACATCAATGTGATGACGTCCTACTCACAGATATCTCAAAGAAGGAAAAATGAGTTCAGACCAAAACCACATCAGCAATTCAGTGATTGGCATATAGAAAATGCTTAATTTTTGTTGACTGGTTAAATACACCAAGGTGATACTTTTCTTCATTCCAAAGAAGAATGGAAGACTTCTTTTTGGCTATTGAATTAAGATAATAATAGTATAAAATATTAGAATCCAGAGCATACCCTACTATTTCGTATATGTTTAATATGTGTGTAAATAAATAGACTAGACCTCTGATTCTACTAGTGTACAAGAGTTCCCAGAGGGAAGCTCCCCCTACCAAATTTATCAAATGCAGGCCAGCACTTTTTCTCCAACTTAGAGTCTTTGAAAATTGCCTAACAGGTAAAATGACTTGTCGAAGATCATGTAGCCATTCTGGGTCATAGTCAGGAATTAGGCACAGGTCTTCTAGGTTATAAGGCTCTCTCTCCATCCATTAGACTATGGTGACTCTCAATAATCTTCATATATACTCACATATATGTATACCTTTCACATTTCTATTGTGCTTTAAGGTTTACATACAAAGTGCTGTTCTCATAATGCCACTGAACCTCAATCAACAATGGAAGCAACTAACTTTGAGTGCTCCCCTCTAATCTACACATTATTTATACATTCACCTAATACTTTTCAATTGATAGTTATTTAATTTTTTAACAGTGTCTACACTAAGAAAGCAAGTACGTTTTACCTTGTTTCTCCCAAATTCAAACCTAGACCCCAACATGTACCAACTATTATTTAAAATATGAGCCATTATTTGGAATGTTACCAGTGGAAGGTGGAAACATTACTGATGTACATTTTAAATATGTCTGTATTAATAGGTACTTTATTAATATTTCATGTCCAAGAGATACGGATCATGGTATTATTATCAAATACATTTAATTAAAAACATGTTTAGATCAAGTTTAGGATAATCACATGGCATAGGTTAGGGCTAGACTTGTAGTACAATAAACAGAGATCAGGCTGACATAAATTTTAGAGATCCTCTATCTGCCTGTGGAAGACATTCTTTTTTTATTTTTTTAACCCTTACCTTCCATCTTAGAATTAGTACTGAATATTGGTTCTAAGACAGAAGAACAGTAAGAGTTGAGCAATTTAATGGAGCTAAGTGACTTGCCCAGGGTCACATAGCTAGGAAGTGTCCAAGGCCAAATTTGAACCAGGACCTCCTATCTCTAAGCCTGGCTCTCTACCCACTAAGCTTCCTAGCTGCCTCAAAGTACTATTTTTTTTATAATGAACTTACAAAAATCCATTTGCAAATAAGTTACACTAATCCTGAGGGGAAGCTGAGTGGCTCAGTGGATTGAGAGCCAGGCCTAGAGATGAAAGGTCCTAGGTTCAAGTCAAGTCCGGCCTCGGACACTTCCAGCTGTGTGACCTTGGGCAAGTCACTTGACCCCTACTGCCCACCCTTACCACTCCTGGGCCAAGGACGGTCCCTAGCCCGGAGGAAAGAAGGAGGAGGGTTGGGCGTGGGGCTAGCAACCCCACCCTGTAAAAACACATCTGCTAAAGAAACTGCAACCTAAAGTAGGGGCAGCTGGGCTAGCTCAGTGGATTGAGAGCCAGGCCTAGAGATGAAAGGTCCTAGGTTCAAATCTGGGCTCAGACACTTCCCAGCTGGGTGACCCTGAGTGACTGTGTGTCCCATTGCCTACTGGTTGTGGCCCTATGCTCCTAGAAAGGAGTCCCAGGATAAAAAAAAAATCCTGAGGGATGTTTTCAAATAGGATCATTATCACTTTCTATTTGTGGCCTCAGCAGAAGGAGAGAAGAGCATTTTCTCCTCACATACTGAGATGCCCCTCCTTCCAAAACCTCACTCCTGTCTTCTGCTTAGCTACTTTCTGTGGCTGATCTCTTTGAGATCTAATAATGACTTTTGTTTATAATAACTGAAAAAAATACAATACTGATCTTTTATGCAATATTATAGAAGCTTGGCCTACTATTTTAGCCCTTGATGGTCATGTTCTTTTCCTCTTCCTTGGATTTATTTCTCTCCCCAGGGACAGCCCAAGTTTGACCAGTTTCCTTTTATTTCTGAGTTTGGATTCATAACAATACATAAGCTCCCTTTTCAAAAGGGATTCATTTCAAGGTCACTTGAAATATATACCCTTTTCTTCTTTCACAGGCAACCACCAGGACTCAGGTTAGATTCTAGGATTCAGGACCACCAAAGATAAGTTAAGATCAAGGACTAAAGAAGATTCAGTTTTATTTGAAAGACAGGTCCAAACCATCAGGATCCATCAGGACTCCCTTTGCTCTGCACCTTACTAGAAATGTTATTATTCTAGAGCAGTGATGGGCAAACTTTTTAAAGAGGGGGCCAAAGGAAAGGAAATGCTCATCTGTCAATCTGTTTCTAATGTAACTCTTTCAAAGTTTCATTGTATTGTATCCTACTCATTATATTTGTCAGACTAGGAATAATATCACGGGGCCAGGTAGAACATTTCAGGGGGCCGCATCTGGCCCATGGGCCGTAGTTTGCTCATCACTGTTCTAGATCAAGGGAGAGATGAATGAATTCTACTTTACTCAATGATTTCACAAAAACAGAGTGCAAGACAAAGCTGTGCAAGACAGAAGCTAGAAAGCAAGTCAAAAGAATGACAAAATAGAAGGAAACATGAAATATCTCATTAAAATGACAACTGACTGGAAAATAGATCCAGGAGAGACAATTTGAGAATTATTGAGAATTATTGGTTTACTGGAAAGCCTGGAACAAAGTACAAGTCTTGACATAACAAGAAATTATCTAAGAAAACTGCCCTGATATTCTTTAATATCAGGGCAAAATAGACATTGAAAGAACTCATAGATCACTCCCTACATTAAATCCCCCAAAGACAACACACAGAGATGTTATAGCCAAATTCAAGAGTTTCTAGGCCAAAGAGAAAATACTGGAAGCAGTCAGACAGAGACAATTCAGATATCACGGACACTCAGTCAGGATTACATGGGATCTGGCAACCACCACACTAAAGGACTGCAAGGCTTAGAATATGATTCAGGAAGGCAAGAGAATTGGGTCTACGACTAAGAATCACTTACCCATAAAAACTGACTATATACTTTCAGAGGAAAGTATGGGCATTTAACAAAATAGAAGATTTCCAAGCATTCCTAAAGAAAAGACCAGAACTAAATGGAAAATTTGATGTCAAAATACAAAATTCAAGAGAACTATAAAAAAGTAAACAAGAAAGGGGGGGATTTTAAGGCCTTCAGGAAAGTCAAATTGATTGTATTCTTATATGGAAAAATTATATCTGTAACTTAAAAATTATTTTCATTATCCTATTAGATAGAAGTATTATTCACAGGCAGAGACTATAGTATTAAGTTGTTTAAGATGATATGTAAAAAAAAAATTGGAGGGACAAAAAAAGAGGATGGTACTAAGAGAAATTTGAAAGAAGAAGAAAAATAGTATAAATTATACAACATAAAGAGATGCATAGGGGATAATACTATTATAAGAAGGGGGATAAGAGAGTGGTAATAGGTAATACTTAAACCTTACTCTCAGTGGAATCAGTTCTAAAAGGGAAGAATAGCCAGATTTATTGGGGTATAGCATTCTATCTTACCCTACAGGGAAGTTGAGAGGAAACAGTGAAGAGGAGGAGTGGAGTGGGGAGTATTAAAACAGAGGAAAATGTTGGTGGGGGTGATTAAAGAGAAATAAGGGGGAAATAAGAAGGGAGGGGTGGGAAGGAAAGTAAAATAAGGGTGAGAAAAAGGGAGACTGATTAAATGCAAGGCACTGGTGTAAAAAGAAATAGTGAAAAAAGAAAGGGCAGGACAAAAAGAGGAAATAAAAATGAATGGGAATATACAAGTGGTAATTATAACTCTGAATGTCAATGGGATGAATTCACCCATAAAATGGAAGCAGATGGCAGAGTGGATTAAAAACCAAAATCCTGCCATATGTTGTCTACAAGAAATACAAATGAGGCAGGTAGACACATACAGGGTAAAGTAAGAGGTTGGAGTGGAATTTATTGGGCATCAACTGAGAAGAAGGCAGGAGTTGAAATCATGATATCTGACAAAACCAAAGCAAAAATAGATCTTATTAAAAGAGATAAGGAAGGTAATTACATCCTGATAAAAAGTATTATAGGCAATAAAGAAATATCAGTACTCAACATGTATGCATCCAGATTTTTAAAGGAGAAACTATCAGAGCCATATATTTAGGTATATATCCATATATTTATACGTATACATAAATGTGTAGTCATCAATTGATAAATAAAGAACTGGAACTAGAGTCAGGAAGACATAAGTTCAAATTTGACTTCAAACACTTACTTGCTGTGTGACCCTGAACAAGTTATAACTTCTATTTTCCTATTTCATCATCTGTAAAATGAGGCCAATAATAATGCCTATCTCCCAGGGTTTATGTTAGGAAAAAATGAGATAATATTTGTTGAGAACGTTGTATATCTCAAAACCTTAGGTTTTATAAAGCTCTTTCACCACAAAAGCATGCTGAGTTAGGAAGTCTAAATATCATTAACCCAATTTTACATAAGAATAAAATAAGATGATGAGGAATGGTCTATCCAAGAGTATACAGTTCAGAAGTGACAAAAGATTCAATATAATTTGTCTAACTTTAAACTCAATTCTTGTCCCCCTCTCCCCATTTTGCCAAACTAAGCACAAGAATGGACCAATCAATCCTTCCCCAAATTAGAAAAACATTAGGCTATCCTGAGTCAAGCAAAAGACCAGCCTGCTGTCAAAAAGGCTACTAGAATTTCAAAGATAGAATTTCCACCACTTGAGAAGAATACCATTAATAAAACAATGAAAACCATTCAAAACTGAAAGTTAGACATTCAAGCTTCAAGAATTTGGATGTGATAAGTAAGAAGGCATAGAAAACAGAACAAGTTCTCTTGAAAGTAAGTCTGTTTGTCCTGTTTATCTGAAGCTAGAGCCAATAATCCCACTGGTTTCTGAATGGCCTCAAATGTTTACTAGCCTTTCCACAGGAAACATGCTGTCACATTTGCAAAAAGACACTCACTCCTGTCTACAAATGAGCCAGCTTCCTCCTGTGAGCCATAACTTTGACATCTGAATCTAGAGATCACATTTCAGATTTCAAAAGGTGTGTTTCTTTCTTTCTGGCACCTTTTGCCATTTGTTTTCAACATATCAATAGGTGAAGATGAAAAGGCATTCAGACAAGAAAGCTTCTGAGGTCCTTGGCAACCCTGGGATTCTGCAAGCCTGTAAAGTACTATAAAGTACTCTACACCCATGGAAGGTTATAGATAGAAATTATTGATAGTATTAACTCCATATTAATGGAGAGTGAATACCTTCATATCTATGTAGAAGAGTTCCATAGTAGTGTTTGATTATTATTATTATTTATTTTTAGTAATAAGGCTTTGGTTTCTAAGAGACTTGACTTACAGCTTCTGTTAAGCTTCAGCAATAGTGAGAGCTGCCATTTATAAACCTTAGGTTTACAAAGGACTTCATATACATTATCATTAGAAAGATAAAGGAACTGGATTAAAATCTTGCTTCTGACATTTACTAATCACATGATCTTGGGCAAGTAATTTTGATGGGTTTCAGTTTGCACAGAAAATGAATGAAGGCTGTACTAGATTGCCAATAAAGTCCCTTCCCTCTTTAAGCTCATGAGATCCTAAATGGAAAGACTATTTATAATGGAGCTAGTTGAGTGGTAGAGAGATAAAACTTGAACCCAAGTTTTCTTACTTCAAGTCAATCAATCAATAAGCAGGCCTAATAATAACAGTGATGTTTTGATAGTGCTTTAATGTTTATAAAGCACATTATATACATTATCTGACTTGAATTTTGCATCAACCCTGTGAGGTAGATACACTACGAATAATAATCCATATTTTTGAAATGGGAAAACAAAAGCTATTAAGGACCTACTATTTGCCAGGCACTGTGCAAGGAGTTAAGGATATAAGTGAAATACTCTTTCACCACACTATTCTCCAGAAGAGATTAATTAAGTAGAATAATTAGAAAAGTGATCCATAACCAGGAAAAAGTCATGTATAATAAAGTAATAAACATTTATTAAGAATTTACTATGCTTTAAATTCTGTGAATATATACTATAATATATTAACATATTATTGACAACAGTTCCTAAATCAATTGTTTTCAAGGCATTGAGAAAAGTTCAGTGTAAGGAGAAGGTTCAAATCTCTATCACAAATGTTTAAAATATGTCATCCTGGGTGTTGATACTCTGTGGCTAATAATTGTGGTAAGCATGGCTGTCTACCTAACATGAATGAAATAGAATTTTCTTGGCTCTGGATCCTGGAGGAGGTTGGAGTTTGGGGGTAGGCAGTGTTAGAGAAATACTTCAGAAAAACCCTAAGTGATCTGATCTTCAACCATGCTCAGAATGTAGAAGCCCACTGGGAAAATCCCTATGGATGCTGAGATATACCTTCACTAGGTAATTGAAATAGTTTAACTTTGCTTAATCATCCATGGCCCAGAACAATTATCACTATGATCAGAAAGAAAAACTAACTATAAGACCAAAAAAATATCAGAAAACTTGTTGATGAGTCAAGAAAGACTTTAACAAAATTGACTAAATGGTAGAATTGGAAAGAAACTTAGTGTCCATCAAATCCAAAAATCCAATTCATGGAGAAATGGATATTCCAAAAAATGAAATGACTTGCCTTTATCATGCAATTCTAGTGGGAGCAACAGGCTTTTCAACTCAAATTTTCTCATTCCAAGTCTACTTTTCTTTTCCTTTATTCAAATTTTTTTAATGAGGAAAGAGGGATGGGACCTGCTTTGGTCTGCATTATTCTAGTGATGCAAAGTTCTGGTAAGATATGCCCTCTGTCCTCATGGAACATGAAGTTTAATAAGGGAACATAACACATTGCTCTGATAACTATGATATGCAATAACAAGTATAATGGAATGATAAAAAAAGAAAGTATCCTGATCAATCTGGGAAATTGGTCTTAAAAGATAGGAATTCACAAAATTCCAAGAGGAACATATATTCTAATTTTAATGAACCTGATGAGCAAAAAGCAAAAGGAGAGAAAAAAATCAATGGTTTAAAATTAACAATATATCTTTTGGGTGGGATAAAGGAGTGAACTAGATGGCCCTCAGGTGAGTTTACCATTTTTTTACACATCTTTAAACCCTTAACTTCTGTGTATTGGCTCCTATGTGGAAGAGTGGTAAGGGTGGGCAGTAGGGGTCAAGTGACTTGCCCAGGGTCACACAGCAGGGAAGTGGCTGAGGCCGGGTTTGAACCTAGGACCTCCTGTCTCTAGGCCTGGCTCTCAATCCACTGAGCTACCCAGCTTCCCCTAGTTTATCATGTTTTACCATCAGTAGGAGATGTAAAAAAATTATACCCAATATGACATCTTTCATTTTTATTCCAGGGGTAAATTGAATTTATATACTTCAAAGATATTAATTCCTATTATCTGATTCAAAAGAAACTAGTGGCCATTTGTATTTATATTTGAAAATGATTCAAGGTGCAGAGGATAAAATGGTAGCCCCCATTATAAATCTGACTCTTCCTTTCCATTAAAAAAAATCACTAGAAGGTACATATTCAGTGAAGTTGTCTTGGAGAGAGGAGGAGGGGATTATAAGATCAAAGCTTATTATTCAAGTACAAATTCAGGATGAAACCATTTGTCAAAGCCTGACTAGTTTATTTTAAGACAGAAATGTTTCACTTTCAAAAGCTTTGGCAAAAGAGTACCAATGATGATCACAAAGAGTTTCACAGTTCTATTTTATATGTGACTTGAAATAATAATTACAACATCAGGCAACCTATAAGCTCTATAATTATTGCTATTATATGTATATGTGTGTCTCTGTATATGTGCATATAAGCATGTGCATATAAACACATACATAATATATGCTATATATTTTATAGTATGTGTGTATGCAATAAAATAACAATGTATATGTATTTTTATAACACTTTGAGGTTTGTAGAGCATTTAACAAATATCTAATTTTATCTTCACAATACCCCAGAGAGATAGGTGCTATTTTAATCCCCATTTTACAGATGAGGAAACTAAAGCAAACAAGGATGAAGTGGCTTGCACAGGGTCACACAATTAGTATAGGAGGCAAGATTTAAACTTGTCTCCTTGACTTGAAGTCCACCATTGACCAAAGGACCAACTAACTTCCTAAACTGCTAGAAGATAATCCAGACCAACAACAATAATTTATTTCCTAAGACCTACTGCTTTTGGACAAGCAGGAAAATACACATAGAATGGGACTGAATGAAAAATCAATAGACCTGGGTTTGAACACTGCCTGTGATATTTCCTTCTTGTGACCTTGGGCAAATGAATTAACCCATCTAAGTTTCATTTGTAAAATGAAATGGTTGGCCTCGGATGACTTCTGAGTTCTGTTCAACTCTAGGTCTACAATAATAGAAGATCTCCATATTGATTATTCCTAGAGTGAATTATAATTAGAAGGTAGAATGATGTTAATACTTCTGTTTCTAAAAACTTCAACAAAAGAAAAACAATCTGCTTTGCAAGGTTTCTGTGGATAATTTATCATTTCATTTATCTATAGATGTATTCATTTATTTGTGTTAATTTATTTGAAATCAGTGGCTTCCTCAGCAAAATCAGAGTATTCACCTGCCTCATTATCTTCCTCCTACATCTTCATTAAGAGAAAGTTCTAGGCTAACATGTAGTGGTGAAGCCTTTAGTTCCTACAGTTGGAGAAATGGATGATTTGAGTTCAGGAGTTCTGAGCTGTAGAACAGTTAAAGTCAATGGGCTGTCTGCACTAAATTCAGCATCAATATGATGAATTCTCACAGTGAAGGGATATCAGGTTGTCTAAGGAGGGGGACACTATCCCAGATTGGAAAAAACTGAGCAGTCTAAAACTTCCAGGCTATTCAGTATTGGGATCAGGTCTATGAGGTGCTATTGTGTTTTTAACATGGTAGACACAGAGAGACCTAGACCCCCCAAAAAAAAGAGAAGGCGGGGAGAAAGAGGTAGGGAAAGTGACAAAAAGAACAGAGTAAAGGAAAGTCAGAGAGAGAAGAAGGAGAAGAGAGGAGAGGGAGAAATAAAGGGGGGAAATGAGGCAGAGCTGGGGGGGGGATGATGAAGAGACAGAAGAAAAGGGGGAGAAAAGAATGAGGGGGAGATAAAGGCAGAGTTCTATAACTTAAGTGATGAGGCACTGCACACCAATGCCAATGTTTGAGGCTATACATTCCTTAGTGAAAGAAAATTATCTTTTAGTCATGTCTACATAATATCCAATTATTTATTCGGTTGAGACAGGAAGGTGGAGTTTCTATATCAGTTGTTGCTGCCAGTGTAATGTCTTAAGGCAAATATTTTTAGGGAGGTCAAGGTGTCCTCTCTATAAAATGCCTTCCTAGGGTGGTGCCTCATTTAGCTGCCACCATTTCACCTACACCCACTGGCTCCTAAATCAATCCATGGTCACCACTACTGTACACAGCAGAACAGACAGGGGCCCTCTCCTACTGACTACTAAGGTCTCATCTTAAGGAAGCCACAAATGACAGAGTGAAATATAAGTAAATAGAAGGAGCTTCAGAGGGAGGAAGCTAAAAGAGGAAAAAAAAGAAGAGGTTCCACCAAAAACCACAAGAAAAAATAGTAATTAAAAATGGATGATGAAATAAGAGAAGGAAAAGAAAAAGAATAATTGATATGTCTCATCCCCTTCCCAAAGAGAAGAAAAAGGATCCAATAAGTAAAACAGAGATATGAAAAGTAATTTTAGGGATGTTTTAACATTTTTATGAAGTTTTCCTATTATACTAATGTTTTTATCTTTCTTAAAGAAATTCAATTTCAGGGCAAGAAGGCCCTGTGGAGATCATCCCCATCATTTTACAGATGAGGTCAGCAAAGGTTAAATGATTCTATCAAGGGAAAGTTTTAAAGACTAAATTTTAGAAAACTAGACAGAAACTGAATATGGTAACATGTATCTGTAATCCCTGCTGTATTGGGAAGGTGGAGACTGGTGAATTGCTTGAATCGGGAGTTCTGACCTGTAGTAGCCTAAGCATATCAGATGCCTGTTACTAAGTCTGGCACCAATATAGTAGATCTCTGAAACTAAGGAGCCACCAAGCTGTCTAAGGAATGGTAAACTGATCCAGTCAGAAACAGTCTTGCAGATAAGCAAAGAGATCTGCACTACCAGTGTAATCAAGACAGGAAGCCCAAGTCCCAAAACAAAAAGTAAAAATAACAAAGATTGAAATAAAACAAAACCAAAAATCAGACAGAAAGCAAACTAGCCAAAATGCTTGGTGTTACTCAAGTAAGCAGATTCTGATCATCAGCCCTCTATGGGAAATCAAAAGGTTAACTTTCAATTCTCAATCTTGCAAATTAGGAAAATCAGATATACACTAAAAAGCTGTTAGTTCTTGTAAGAAAGGTGGCTAAGGAGAACAGGGAGATTTAAAAAAATAAAATTGAATTGTTATTCTCTTAGGTATCATCCAGAAAGAAAGAAGCTTAGCATTCTCTAAGTCAAAATTAGCTTTTGATCCCCTAAAAGTAGAGGAACATAGGCCTTTCCCAAAGAAACCTACTAGGAAGTGGCTATCCAGCTAAGTAACATTAAAAAAAATGTTTTTACTAGTGCATATTAAAAGCAGTCCTAACTTAGAAGAGGTCTTCTCCTGAGCTTGTAATTAATGTGCCTTACTTTTCCTGTTTGCAGAAAGTTAATACCATCAAGCTATAAAAGTTATAATCAAGGGTAGCTAGGTAACACAGTGGAAGAGTGCCAGGTCTTGAGTCATGAGGTCCTGGGTTCAAATCCAGACTCAGATATTTCCTAGTGTGACCCTGGGCAAGTCACTTAATTCCAAATGCCTAGCCCTTAAAAGTTAAATCAATAATTGCCCCATTTCCAATGTATTTAAGCTTGGACTGTGAGAAAAAGTTCTGAGCATGTGGTCTGGCAGCCCATCTCCAGGCAAAGAGATATAGTTAACCTAGTAAAATGACCTCATTGGCTAAGAAAGAGTCTACTTTGGCGGAAAACCTAATATCTGTTACCAGACTAGGTAATTTCCCAAGGGACAATTTTTTTTTCTTTTCTGACAAACAATTCGTCTTAATTATCTGACAAAGTTTTGCTGTTGCTGCTGTTGCTCCTATAAAAGCATTAACATTCTTTCAGTGTCCAGTGATTTAAGGGCTAAATTTGCTTAGCTCCATATTTTGTTTTTGATAATTACAGTAGAATCTGGACATCTACCAGAGGTGTTTGTGGATAATTGGTACACAGCTAGTTTCAAGTACTCCCAATAATTGGTAGCTTCTCTAAAGCCTTACTCAGGAATTGCTGTTACCCGCAGTATCTTCTAGCAAACAGAACTAACCCAATGTGTGCTGTGAATGAGGCTACAGATTCAAATCGTAGCACTCTGTATTTCCAAAGAATACACTTCTGTTTTCATATAATTCCACTTCTTTGTTAGTCCCACCCCCTATGGGAAGTTGGCCTCCATGAAAAGATACAATCTGTCTCCTTGATTTCAACTTCATCATGCATCTGTGTAAGCTATGTTATCCGGAGAAAACATATTTAAAGTTAGCACAATGGTGACTGACTAATCAAAAAAGAATTTCCTAAAGAGATTTTATACTTTTTAACCTTTTCATTACACATAGGGTGTGTCCCCAAACAACTCCACAATACATCCTTTTTAATGACTCATTTCTGGGTATGACACATGTTTTCCTACTTATGTACTTCAACTGGTCATATATTCTAACAATTTGACATGGAACATAACAATAAAGAAAATTCACTATTGGGGAGGGGAGGGTGGTGAGAGGTTCAAACTTATGAAGATATATTTGCATGTTTCTTTATTTTTAAGGTCCAAAACCATAATTTTCTAAAGTTTAGGGACCTCCCAGTGTGGAAACCCATTCCAGTAATGGGTAACCAGCAAGTCATCCGTAATTTAAAGTCTTAAAAAGGTGTGGGGGCACATAAGAGTTAAATGACTTGCATAAGGCCACATAATCATTTGGTATCAAAATGTTAACTAAAGTCTTCTTTAACCCAAAGATGACTCTCTATTCGTCAACCCACACTGTCTTAAATATACATATTTATCTATGCATCCATACACATATACAAATACATATATATATATATACACACATATAAATACACAAGCTCATCCGCTTACATCCTTTCCAGCTATTCCTGATTCGAATTTTTGTTATTTGGGTAGAAAAATTATAACCTTCACTAGGAAAGTCAGTCATGGAATCATTCATTTAGATTTCAAAAGGACCTCAGAGATCACCTATTTGGGTAGGAAGAGTGAAGAGGAAGGCAAGTGATGTAACAAAGGTCACATTGAGAGAAAATTTGCTATTCACATTATTTCTCTCATGAACTGATACTTCTAAGAGTTAGGCATGGCAGAGGAAAGGGATGATGGGACAAGAGTAACAAAAGCAATAACAGAAATTAGTTTGAGGTACTTCTGAAGCTTTAATCCAATGAGGCGGCAAAGGGATTAAAGAAGTACAAATAAGGAGATAAATCATTAATAAGAGAATAAAACTTCAAAGAAGGCAATAAGGTCATAGAACTAATGAAAGGTATGAAGGAAAGAAATTTTAGAAAACTGAGGCACAAAAAAAAATTAAAAAGCAAATGCAACTGAGGATGGGGAGGAAGTGACAAAATCCTGAAGGAACTTTTTAGTTGAGAGAGGGGAAACAACAGAAACAAGAGGGGAAGAAATAGATATTGATAAAAGGAAAAGAAATAAAAATAAATTAGTAATATAAATAAAACATCAAAGAAAGGAAATGATTGGTAAATGAAAGAAGGTTAGGTGAGGAGAGAATCTGTAATTTGAGCAAAATTAAATGTCTGACAAAGTATTAACTTGAAAATGAGAAATCTTATTTTTTAATGCAATATCAGAGACACAAATGAAGCAAATGATGAGCCTATCTTAATACTACATGTTAATAAATTAATGCAAAAAATGCAAAAGAAAGGAAGAATGGATGAGAATAAAAAGTATCTGTTATCATCTAAAAAGTAAAGGCAAACAGAATCAAAATGAGAAGCTAAAAAACAAAATTTACATTTCCAAAAAAATAGACATTGCATTCATGTTTCTGAAGTTAAAAGGAAAATTTACTTAACAATGAACATAGAACCGTAGGCAATGAACAAAAATTAATACTAAAATTATCTGCTTCAAATGGTACAGGATCCAAATTCTTCAGGAAATAAAATCACCTGATTTACAAAGTAACAAGAATCATTGTTGTTGTTCATACATTTTCAGACATGTCCAACTCTTCATGACCTCATTTGGGGTTTTCTTGGTAAAGATACTAGAGTGGTTTGCCATTTCCTTCTCCACCTCATTTTATAGATAAGGAAACTGAGGCAAACAGGGTTCAATGATTAGCCCAAGGTCACACAGCTAATAAGTGTCTGAGGTCAGAATTGAACCCAGGAAAATGAGCCTTCCTGACTCCAGGTCCAGTGCTATTTTCCACTGTACCACCTAGCTCTGTGTTGGCAAACCTATGGCATACATGCTGGAGGGGGCTGATCCCCTCCCCCTCACCATGAATGCCTGAGGACATTTTTTACTGTCCTTCTGTCTAGCAGCCCAATGAGAGTACTTCCTCCCTCCCCTGTTTGGGGTAAGGCAGAGGGCTCACAGTGGGCATGAAGGTTGCAGTTAGGGCACTGGTCTCTAAAAATTTCACCATCACTGACCTAGCTGCTCTAATTGAAAACTGGTAGAAGCCAAGATGATAGAGTAGAAGCAAGGAATCTTGAGCTTTTCCAAATTCCCACATTAAAATAACACTTCAAAATGAACTCCTGAATGACAGAACCAACAAAGGAAAAAGATGTAGCAAGGGAGGTATGACATGTAAAAGAAAATTAGAAATATATACAGGGACCAGGTTTTTCTCTTGCCTTCCCTCAATGTCTGACTCAAGTTGACAGACTCTTTGATTTGATTTCTGGTGTTATAACATATCAGATGTATAAATTCTTTGGTGACAATATCCTTTCTCTCCTCAAAATCATACTTATTGATTATATTCATTAAGCCTTATTAAAAGAGCTGAATTTGTGCATAGATCCTAAACAAAAAGCAAAAGCAAAAACAAGCCTTGTCTTCATGAAGCTTGACTTTCACTGGAAAGAAGAAACATGTTCATAGATAAGTAATTATAAGTAACACATGAGACTTTCAAGTAAAGAACAGGAATTATTGGGGATGGACTCGGGGGAGGGAACAAGAAGGGACTTATAAAAGAGGAAACAAGTGAGCTGTACTTTGAAGTTAAGATAGGGATTGCAAAAGGCAAAAAAAAAAAAAAAAGAGGAAATACATTCCAGGCATGTAAAGGCAGGGTTGCAGGTGATAGGGTATTACTCACAAAGAACAGCTAGTTGGACAATTGAAATGAAATGGAGAATGTACAAAGGGGAAAGGAAATTGGAAAGTTAAAGGGAGTCATGTTGTAAAGACCTTTTAATGATTGCTTGAAAATTTTACTTTTTATCCTGTGATAAAATAATACCATAGAAGACTCTTGAGCAAAGGGAGAAGGTGCCATGATAAGATCTGGGTTTTGGATATGTCCATTTGGCATCAGTGGAGGAGAGCTGAGAGGGAAGAAATGGAAAACAGGTTATCCATGAGGAGATTAGTGCAATAACCAGCAATGAGAAGCATCCTGGTGGAGTGGAGGAAGAGGTGGTCTGGACCTCTGGAAGTCCTGAGTAAAGTACCCTCTCTGATGCTAAAGCACATTCTTCCAAAGCTTCCTTATTCAGATTTCTGCTATGTAAAAGGTAAAATTGCCTTAGTGTTTTACAAGTCCTTCTGTGCCACCTCTCAAAGGATTTGGGGAGATATAGCTAAGCTACCCATTGCAAACTGACTTTATAATCAACTATAATTCCTAGTGCTAAATTACCAGAGCTTTAGTTTAAAAGAAACTGTGATCAGTGTTCAAAAAGTGAGGCCTAAGAGAAAGATACAAAAACTCTAAATTTACATTAAGATACAAAAACTTGACCCTCAATATCTATAATTTACATTAGAGATTCAGAGTTGTTATTTTAAAATTTTACTACATGGAATTAGGTACTTTGTAGAGAAGACAGTCATTAATAGGGCATATTTCTTATACAATAGACATGAGGCAGAATGCACAGTGGGTCATTATGATACAAAGTCTATTTGCTTTCAATTATTAGGCTTACAATTAGCAACTTTGAAATATGCGATAATGAGAATGATAAAAATAAATTAGTTTCCAAGCCACAAACTTAAATCTTGACATGTTGATTTTTTTTTGTTTTTTTGTTTTTAAACCCTTGTACTTTGGTGTATTGTCTCACAGGTGGAAGATTGGTAAGGGTGGGCAATGGGGGTCAAGTGACTTGCCCACGGTCACACAGCTGGGAAGTGGCTGAGGCCGGGTTTGAACCTAGGACCTCCTGTCTCTAGGTCTGACTCTCACTCCACTGAGCTACCCAGCTGCCCCTTGACATGTTGATTTTTGTATTCAAATAGAGTAGGCAGGAATAAAGCCAGGAGTGGGTATGTTACATGAGGTGAAAAAGGCATAGACTAGAATTTTATATTGTTTCATCTTCTCACATTACTCTTTATTTATGTACAGGTTTTATTTCCCCTTGATTATAAATTCCTTGAGGGCAATGACTTTTTTCTTTTCATCTTCCCACTAGTCTGAAATAGTGTTGGCCGTAAAAGGTGTTTATGAATGAATTCAAATTAATACTGTAGTTACCTGGACCAAGTGAATATCAATTTTAAGCTCTTCTAGATAATACTATATATCAGTTGCATCACTGTACACAATAAACTTATAAAAATGTAATCAAAACAATTTCAGGAATTTGGGGGCACAAGAAGGGTACAGATCTGTGATTTCATTACAGTTTTGTGGGGAATCACAATGCATAAATTCCAAGAAAATAGATCAACACTTTATATTTAACTTGTAGTCAGAGTCTAAGGTCACAGAAAGCTTAAAGTGAGAGTCAGTATGTGTCAGAGAAAGATTTGCCAAAGGGCTTCTTAATTCTACTCTGCTATTCTATTCTATGGCTTTTCAATCAATTCAAGATAATGATGTACATACAAATGGCATTACATATTTCTCTTTTAAACCATCATAGCAACTACTTTAACACATTTTAGATTAACTAACCATTATGATCCTTAAGTTGAAAACTTTTATCCTTTGGGGATGTAAATACATGAGGATGCTTTCTTATAGCAGTCCACAAAAGTTCATTAAAACCTCCCTGCATGTTGTCTCTGAAATCAATCACAAACACTTGTTTTCACATATGATTTCTACTGTCCTTTATTCTTTAACAAAAATTTTTTCCTTGGTTTCCCAGCAAACAATACATGTATCAAAGATATGAGATTAATGAATTATTTTAGTCATATCTCATAACTAATTTACCTCTCACATCTGTCAACCCAGTGGTCAACTAAATTCTCTGACCAAAGTGTGATTTATTACAAACAAATGACTATTGTAGCTTGCTAAATCAAAACCATTTTGGGCTCAGTTTCCCTGTTTTTAGGTTGGGATCTCAGAATATCAAATATCATAGGTTAACAACTGACTGCTAAACATGTGGAAAATAGAAGTTTATTACCACTATTAAGATCAGTGTCAAAACCTGGTCACACAACAGTAATTACATATAACAAGAAACACGAGACAAGAACCAATAAATATTTGTGAAAGAAAATAGCATGTATTTGCAACTTTAAATGCATTTAATTATGGTGAGTGGTTTCACTACCTACCCTATACTTCAAACTGGGAGACAATCCAGAAACTAAAGAAAGTCAGAAATTTTCAAATAAATAAATAAATAAATGAAAGGTAGTAGCATTAGCCAACATTCCTATTGGCAATAATACTACTGTAGATATCTTAAGCTACTCTGATTTCAAAGAATGTTTTGGTTTCGTTTCCAATTATTCATACTCCCGAATAAGAAGTAACAAAATACCCAAAAGAGCTTATGTATAAAGGTCCATTCCCTGGGACACATATGAGCTGTTCCAAAAGTCTTAGTACCATATTAAGCTACTAAGACCCAATAATTCTGGAACACCCTGTATCTTTGTGTCTTTATGTATATGCAGAGAGGGAGTTTGGTATAATAGAGGGAGGATAAACTGAGGAATTCAGAAGATTTAATCTCTTAGTAGCTTATGTAAATTTCTAAGAATATAGTTGACTGATGAATTGGCTTCATGAATCAGTGGAGAGATTTCTGCACCAAGACTTGTCTATATTGATGAAATCTCAAGTCCAAAGTATGTGTGTGTGTAATGTTTCAACTTTATACCTAAAATTATGCAAGATGATGAATGCTAGTAGCAGTCGATAATCTGATCGGCACCAAATAAATATTTTTAGTAGGGATTTTTTGAGGGATTGGTAGGTGGGAACATGGTGTAACACATTACAGATGGGGAATTACAGTGGAGAAGCATGTAAGGGATGTCATCAGAGAAATGTATAAGTAGATTAAAAGATGGTTCAGTTACATAGAGATAGTGAGGGATAATGAAATGGCAGCCTTTGTGGCCCACTGCTCTCTTCCCAATGTCAAAAGAACTTGAGGAAGCGAATCCATTGAGGCCAATTAGTAGTAGCACAAGAATAGAGTTCCCCAGGAATTGTGATCCTGGATGGTTTGTATAATCTATATAGTTGGAGTGAGTATCCACATCAATGAAATTTCATATCCATTGAAGTGCTTGAGTACTTTAGTATGTGAAGAGGTAAAAACATATTAAAAAGAGAGAAAAAAGGAAAATCTAAAGGACTTCCCTCCGTTCTTTTTTCATTTAAAACACACAGCTGAATGGAATACTTATAAACAGAAGTAGGGCTTTTGGTTGCTATATGTCCACTATGTATGTATGATGCAAGTATGATGGAATAAAATTGGTAAGTAATTGATCATTTAAAAGAAGTTCAGAATTAGACCATACATCACAGCAATGCCTTTCAATAGGAATGCGGGGGGTATTGTGTGTGGGTATGTGTGTATGTGTATATGTGTATACACATATACACATACACACATACATACAAACATTAATTCGAAGATAACAGGACCTCTCAAAAAATTTTAGATCTGAGAAGAAATTTAGAGGTAACCTAAAATTGTTGTTGTCACTGAGTTGTTTCAGTCATGTCTGATTCTTTGTGACCCCCACTTGAGGTTTTCTTTACAACAATACTGGAGTGGTTTGCCATTTCCTTTGACAGTTCATTTTACAGATGAGGAAATTGAGGTAAACAAAGTTTATGTGACCTTGGAGCAAACAGTTATGTGTGGCTGAGGCTAGATGAGTCTTTCTGACTTCAGATTCAGTTCTCTATCTACTATACCACATTGCTAAAACTAACATCCTCTTTTTTAAGTTGTGGAAACTGAAACCCTGACAAGTGGAGTTACCCAAAGTCACAACATGCTAGGCAAAAAACAAAGCCAAGTCTAGAGCCCAGTTTCCCTTATTTCCAATTCAATGATATTTCGCCTATATCATGCTTTTGCTGTTCAGTTATTCAGTCATGTTTGGCTCTATACACCAGCCACCAGGTCCTTCTATCCTCCATTATCTCTTGAAATCTGTCCAAGTTAACCAGCCTACCTATCTTTTAATTTTGAATTTTGTATTTTAATTAATTTAATATTGTATTTTAATTTTGTATTAATTTTTCCACTGAAAGAACACACTTTTGTAACAAGACCTGATTGAGCACCTAACACAATACCACTACTTCCTCAAGAGTGATAGGAAGAGGGCAAAGATGACAGAAAGAATATTACTTTTTCTCTATTCAAAGCAGTTTTCTCTCTATAAGCCAAAAAACTGTGGTGTAAACCAAAGGAATTCTTTATTGTATGCTTGAGGAATGTTGAATGTCTTCTCATCTTGCACTGAGTCTATTTCATTCTCAAATATCTATCCATCTCCAGTTAATTTCTGAATTCCACCCAGATGGCATCACCATCTGTTGTCTTCATCTTTTAAATCTACAGAACTAATAATCAGTATAGTTGCTGTCACCAGTGTAACCTGAATATTTTATACCAAATACTGATGAAGTTGTTTTCTGACATGAGCACTCAAAATTCCTCCCTTTTTTATTATAGCAGAGTGTGTATTATTATCTTTATTGAAAATATATGCAGAGCTAAATATTGGACTTCTACCAGAGGAATTTAGTGAGATTTTGACTCTGAGTTGCAGATCTATCACTGAGCAATCTTAATTTCTTTCTCCCCTTGTCACTAAAGAATTCTTTGATTTCTATGCTGAGAGAGAAAATCAATCAGATGTTAGACCTTCTCCATCCCTAGCAACCAAAGAATGCTTTGATGTTCAAGCTCAGATACAAGGAAAAACAGAACAATTAATATTAGTGACCTTTTGTCATGCTTTTTTTTGGTATTATATAGCATGCAAAAGACAGCAAATCCTTTTAAGGGATACTATATATCTGAATCTTAAGAATGTATGCTTGTCTCCTGGGGGCTGTACTTCTACTGAGGGTGACTAAAATCTTTTCTGTGCCTTAGTAGATGGTCCTAGTGAGTCAATGTTGCTAAAAACACTAACCCATCATCCCTATGATATGGCAGTGAAGTTCTTTTAATTTAGCTAAGCTTGCCCTCATATATGTCCATCAATAGATATCTCTCTTAGAGTCAGGCACTATATTAAAAGAAAGACAAAATCATGGTCCCTGTCCTCAAACATATGTCACACAAAACACATTTCACATTCAAACATACTTCCAGGCTTTCTCGCTTGACAGAATCCCTTTCCTTTCTCTTCTCATAGCTTGTAATCTGTATAGCTCACTTCATAACAATAAGGCCTTGGAATAGAGCTTCAGTGAAAATTTGGTATTTATATATTATCACTAAAAACATGAGTAGCTAGTTGGCACATTGAATAGAGTGCCAGCCCTGAAGTCAGGAAAGCTCATCTTCCTGAGTTCAAATCTGGCCTCAGACACTTACCAGAAGTGTGAACCTGGGCAAGTCATTTAATCCTATTTGCCTTAAGTTCCTCATTTGTAAAATGAGCTGGAGAAAGAAGTGGCAAATCACTCTAGTATCTTTGCCAAGAAAAGTCTAAATATGGTTTATGAAGAATAAGCCATTACTACAACAACTAAACAACAAAAAAGTGATCATTAAACCACATTTAAATTATACATGTGTGTGCATCTGTGTGTATATGAGAGAACAGAAGAGAGAGAGAGACAGAGAGACAGAGATAGAGACAGAGACAAAGGAGAGGTTGGGGAGATTCCTGCAAGACATTGCTGGACATATAAAAATAGATAAAACATGGTCTCCAAACTCAAGAAATTTAGAAATCTAGCCACTTAATCTCCCTGAGCCTCAGGTTCTTCATTTGTAAGATGAAGGAATTGGACTATATGATTTCTAAGGTCTCTCGGTTCTAAAGTTCTATTAATCTTTCCTTCTCCCTCAACTTGTCCCTCACATAAACAAAAAAATTAACAAGTCCTACTGATTTCACCTCTACAATGTCTCTTCTACATACCTCCTCTCCTTTCCACTACTACTATCAGAACTCAGAAGGCTTTTATTACTTTTTATTTTTTTCCAAAACAGACTTCTTATTTCCTTTGCATAGTGATTTACCAAGAAGAAACTCCCTTGAGCAAATGTAAATCAACATTGCTTACCAACTTAAGAGTATCAGAGAGCTACCTGAGGAACTAAGATACTAAGGGACTTGCCCAAGATCACACAACCAGTCTATTTCAGAGGCTGGGACTTGAATCCAGGACTTCCTGACAGTAAGCTCTCTTGGCCACACTGCCTCTATTTTCATTACCTCTTGACTAGAAAACAGTAATGCATCACTAAATAGTTTACTTCTAATCTGTCTGCCCCATCTCCAATCCAAAGTAACTTTCCATATGAGTAAGCCTGATGACAACATCCTTCTGTTCAGAGACCATCCATGGTTCCCCTTTGCTTATGAAATAAAGGTCAAACTCCATATCTTTCAAAACTTGGCTTCAACATCCTTTGTTAGCCCCCTGCCTTTATACCTGCCAATGTCTATCACCATTATTGTCTCTTTTCCTATATTTTCCTGTCTTCACACATTCTGTACATGCTGTCTTCCATTCCTAGAACAGTTAAACCCATCCTACTTTTCTACCACTGGATCCTTTTTTTCCTTCTAGATCCAGTTCAGCTGTCACCTTCACCATGAAGCTTTATCTGACCCCCATGTTGGATGATCTATCCTTCTTCAAATCTGTCAAACCATTCCATTTGTCCTCTACTATACATTTAACTTCATTCTAAGCTGTATTCTTTTTATTCCATGCAAATACCTTATATTATACTTCATCTCAAACTATGACTTCCCTGAGGGTAGGAACTATGTCAGGATTTTTTTTATCATGACATCCCCTCACAAAGTATATAGCTTTTCATTTTGTGGACACTTAAGGAGTTAGCTGAATGGAATGAACATTCAAGAAGGAGAAGGGAATTATACAGAGTAATAACAAGTAACTCAAAAGCCAGAACAAAAATACATGTATTTTAACTTCCAGTACAGTACTCTTTCTGCTGCAAAATTTACTCCCTACATAATTAAGTCACATTGACAACATTTCAAGTAGCTTCAATTTCTTTGATGGAGGTATTCCCTCTACCAATGATCATAACCCCTGGACCTTTAAGAGCTGCTGGGGCCAAAAAATTAATGACCTTGCAACCAATGGATTGCTGAGCTTAGGTGGGTCAGTCATCAAGTAATAGATACATTGTCCCTTCCTGGATGTGTACTTCCTGGGTCTTCTGGCTTAAGAAGACCTCTGGGGATGAACTTTGAGAATCCACAGTCACATCCACATCCCCAGTGAGCCACTGAAAGAGGACTTTAGTGGATACTAAAGTATAAGAGATACTGTGGTTCAGTAAAGAGCCTGCTGCAAAGTCAGGAAGACTTGATTTCTGCCTCTGACATACTGGCTGTGCAACCTTGGACAGTGGTAATGTCTCAGGCAACTTTCTAAAACAAGTTGTTGCAGGGAAGTAAGGACTTTCATGGGCAGAGGGAGTTTTCTCACCTGGGAACTCTCCACACCAATGATAGGCGCAGTTCCTACTCTTATCCAAAATGATGCCAATTACACAATAATTTTTTTAGGATCTCTGTCTTTCCTCTCTTTGATTTGACTATATAGAACAACTGACAGCTGAAATCATAATTTTAGTAAGATTTCCTGGCAAAAGGATAGTCTAAAAGTTATTAATGATGACAGAGCTACAATGAAGAAGTTTGATGATATAAGACACATACTTTAAAGAACATAATAATAATAATAATAACAACAACAATAACTTGAAGCATATGGACCATCACAAAAGGATATCTCCAGGGCAACCTACAATTGGGAAGTGGGATGACTAGTATTTTAATTCTGTCATTAAAAAATTAGCAATCTGGAAAAAAATTTCAAACCTCAGGTGAATCTATTAATGGTATCTAGAGATTTAAATGCAACTAGGAATGACCTTTTAAATGCATGTAATTACTTTCTTACCACAAACATGACTTAAGGCATAGATGCTCAGAGATATACCTATTCAAATGAACAAGGATTCCATGTTAACCAAAAGCTAAGCTCTTATTATAGAAAAATACTTCATATTTGCATGCTTTGCAATAAGCATCAAAAAACATTTCCACATCTTCTTTGCTCTTCACAACAACACTGTGAGTAGATATTATTATTCCCATTTTATAGATGGTCAACCTGAGGCTCAGAGGGATTCAAGGAATTGCTTGAAGTCACCCAGCAGCAGGTCAGGAGAAGGAAGAGTTACTTGTTCATTTTTAGTTATAGGACAATCAAATAAATAATGTAATGTAGGCAAATTTGTCATTCACTGTAATTCTAAAATCCAATGCTGAATGCTGGCCAATATTAGATAGAGTTGGTATGGTCAGCTTTGGAAAACTCAGGCTACTTGCACACCTCAGTTTGTCATCATATGAGGTTTCTTGTACTGCCTGTTAGGTTAGCATTTAGGAGAACAATATGTTGGCTTCAGAATAGAGCTCTTTTTTCTGATGACACTCAGGTTTTAAAAAGAAAGAAGTGATTTCTTCATATATTATATTACACCAATGATATATATTCTCAAATATGAAAAAGAATAGACTTTGCATACCAAAGGATCCATAGGTATTCTCTCTAGTGGTACTGATGATGATGATGGTAATAATGACACCTAGAATTTATATAACGTTATAAGGCTTTCAAAGTCCCGTCCACATGTCATATTTGATCCTCATGGCAATACAACCAGATCTTTTCATTTTGTGTAATGACCTTCCAGGACTCCTCTGAAGAGGGTTTGCCTAAAATTGTAAGGCTTTCTCCTAACATCACACCAATACCAGTGTAGCACATGAGCTGACCTGTTAGCCAAATATCCATTACAAGATCAGCCAAACATACATGCTAAAATACTTGAATGATATATTAGATCTATATTTTTTTAATGTATAAACTTGGAAATGTTAATCTCTTATGTAAGCATATGCCAGTGAAGAAGAGAGATGATGTAATAACAAATGCAAATAGAAGGGTGGTAATGTATAAGTAGATTAGGCTGGGGAGAGAGAGGGAGAGTAGGACAATGAAGTATGCCAGTGTTTCTCTGGCAGTGCCCAAGGGGGATGGTACTCTGATTCTGGACAATGAACCCTAAGGAGGAGAAAAGTGATTTTTGAAACTACTACAGCTTGATAGAAATGCCCCTCAAGAATATCTAAACCACTTGCTTCTAATTCTATAATCAGCAAGCCATTGTCTGACATGGAATTTGTTCACTATAATGAATTTCAGGCCAAGAAAGGAGTACCTTGCAGAGACAACTGCTTTTACTTCTTGGACTAGATATGTCATGGAATCACAGAATTTGAACTTTAAAGGGGGTTTCCAGGGACATTTAGCCCAACCCAACATGAAATTAATCCTTGCTATAATAAGCTCCATGAGTTGTAGTTCATACTATAATGCTTCCAATTATAAACTCATACATTTCTAGCCTGCCTTATAAAATCATATCTTTTAGTATGATTCAATTCCCTAGAGTCTGAACACTTCTTAATGAACTAATAATATCAAGTTGCTAAAACCTGAAAGCTGAAGATTAGAAAATATTCACGGTGATTTCAAACAAAGTTGAGCCACCCCATGAGGTCCATCATGAAACAGCAAATCAACCTTAAGTATTCTTTTTTCTTTACTCACAGTTCATTCATTTTTTTCAAAATGCACTGCCATCTTGGCTACAGTAATGAATGATAACCAATAATGTCAATTACTTGCTTATAGTTAGGACTAAGAATGTACGATCAATTTGTGCTTCATTCTACCATGCCCCAGTCAGTAAATTAGCAAAGCATTTATTAAGTTCTAACTAGGTATCAGACAGTGTGCTATGTGCTAAGGATTCAAGGAAAGGTCAAAAAAATAATCCCAGCCCATAAGGAGTTCATGAGGAAGAGACCACATACAAACAATTAAGTATAACAAAATAGAAAATCTCAGGGAGAAGATATTAACATAAAGGGGGACTGGGAAAGGCGTCTCAAAAGTGGTAAGATTTCAGCTAAGACTTGAAAGAAGTCAAGTATGCCCAAAAGAAAGAGGGGAGGAAGATCATTCCAGGCTTGGGGGACAGCCAGTAAAAATGTGCATTTGGGAAATGGAGTCTTTGAGGAGGAACAAGGAGACCAGGACTACTGGATTATAGTATGTGAAGGAGAATAAAGTGTCAAAATACTGAAGAGGAAGACAGGTTAAAAAGAACTTTTAAAATCCAAAGATAGGGAGCAGCTAGGTGGCTTGAAAGTCTGGGTTCAAATCTGACCTCAGACACTTCCTATTAATATTGAAGTTCCCTTAGGCTCAACATGTTACTACATGCTTGTTTGTTAGAATCTTTGAAACTCTGACATCAAAGGTAAATATGTGTATAAATAAATACTTTCAGTAAAAATATTTTTACTTTTATTGCTTCTCCAGAATATTTGGAAGGGGACATCAATATTGCATATGTTACAGAATATACAAACATATTTATCTACAACTTGTTTCAGTTCCACATTCAGTTCCTACTATATTCAGATACTATGTATGGAAATTGAGTGACCACGCCGAATCCCTCTTGTGACTTCTTTTATCCACCACACATGCTAAAAACTACGGATACAAAAATACATATTGGCCCTATTGTCAAGGAGGTTACAATCTAATGGGGAAGAGCTGGAGATACATGTACACAAATAAGTAGGGCAAAAGAAGGCAAATGATAAATGCAAAGGAGAGCCATCATCCAAAGATCAATGAGAAATATGGGGAAGAAAAAGTAACTTTCAGACATCATGGAGGAGTCAGCCTCTCAAGTAGGCCTTGAAGAGACAAAAGAACTTTAACATGTGTAAATGAGGAGATAGGAAGAAGGAGTCTAATGTAATCCTATGGGGCAATAGGATCAAAGGCAAAAAGATAAGAGAAAGCTGGCTGAGAACAGTGAATGAAGAGTGTTCATGTTGGTGAGATTTAGCCAAGAATCAAGAGGGGAATAGTGTGAAATAAGGCTAAAAAGGAAAAATGAAACCATACTACAAAGGACCTAAAATGCTAGAATCAAGACCTTATTCCTTTTTTTTAGTAAAGAAGGGCTTCAATAGAAATTCCTGGGTAGAAGAGCTAAGTGGTTGGAACAATGCATTAGCAAAATATCTTGGAGAACTTTGGAATGTGCCTGAAAAAACACTTAGAAGGCTATTACAATAAACTGTGGAAAAAAGTATAAAGATCTGAATTAAGGTAAGCATAATCCAAATTAGAAACAAGGAGGGTTTGAATATATAGGAATTTCAAAGAAACAGGTCAGGACCTGTAAATTAGAGTTAGCTTGGTCACCCACTCATAAGAAAGACAATTCATGCATGGAGGCTTATAAAACTAAGTAATGTGATGACAAAAGGGGGGTTTTCCCTTTCTTTTTATCAATTTCTCCAATGGCAAGATATTGAAAGACTCATAAGTTAAGGTTGAATTTTTCATAATCATTTGGCATGAAGCAAGGGAACATTTGCAGCTCCCCCCCTCCCCCCAGACTATCACTAGATGCAGTTCCAAGATGGAAGCAACAAGATGAAAACAAAAACATGCAGCCTGGCACCAGGGTTATATCAAGCTGCAAAGGAGAGAGAAATAAGTTTGAATTTCATGCAGGAAATAAAAGAATTCTGAAGAGGCAAATGATTTAGTTCAAGTGCCAAAAGAAAGGTGGTTTCTAAGTACCAATACTCTATCCAGAAAAAGAGGAAATGGAAATGGAGAGGCCAGGGAGGAGAATGATTCAATAGCAGCCATTTAGAAGCATTTGCAGAACAAAGCCAAACTGGCTTTTTAACCTCAACCCAAATGAAGAATAATAAATGCTTGCCTTTTCTCTTCTCAGGTATTTCTGTCCAGGACCCCCACATAAATGAGTTCTGCAGAAACCATTCTGGCTAGCTGGTTGAATGTTCAATAAATAATACTATAGTCACTGTACCACATCCTTGTTCATAAACAGCCATCATAGATAGTTTTAAAATAATTGTGAATATTGATTATTAAAGACACATTTTTGACTAAAATGTCACTATTGTAACTTTGGAGAGAAAAGAATAAGATCAGTGTCAGGGAAAGTAATTTTATTGAACAAAAATGATCATTACTATTTCTCTATTAACGTTTCTATATCAACTACTTTAGAATGCATTTGACTGATGGGAAAAGTCCAATTTTTTTTAAACCCTTAACTTCTGTGTATTGGCTCCTTGGTGGAAGAGTGGTAAGGGTGGGCAATGGGGTGGTCCAGTGACTTGGCCAGGGTCATACAGCTGGGAAGTGTCTGAGGCCAGATTTGAACCTAGGACCTCCCATCTCTAGGCCTGACTCTCAATCCACTGAGCTACCCAGCTGCCCCCCAATTTGTTTTTAAAGAATAAAAATGGATCTTATATATACCATGATCATTAAAACATTTGGATTAAATCAAACTAAAATTATACTTGGGAGGAAAGATAAATAGACGTTGCTAATTTAAATAATAATTGTTATCTCCCTTTCCTCTTCCTGCCCCCCAAAAAGTGAGAAAATATGGTGTAACACAAAGATTGATTGCTTGGTAATCAAGAGATCTACATTCAATATATATTTCCACCATACACTCTGTATGACTGGACCAATTTCACAATACCTGTCTTGTAAAGAAAAAAATTAATTAACCTGCTTATTCAAGGTAACTTAGGAAGGCTGAAATGGAGTTTGAATTTGTGGCTACTTTAAGGTCTATGTCCCTAGCTTTAATTTGAATGGTAAGTCACAAGTGATAAACATACTGTTTTCTAATTTACAAATTAGGGCCATTCCTCAAAAAATATCTAACTAGTCCCACAGTTAAAGAATGGGCTCCTTGTCCTCAATGCCACAGCTAACCCCAAATACATGTGTTCTACATCTAATCTCTTCACACTTCCTCTAGGACTTGGCTCCACCAATCAAAATCTCTCTCATCTACTGGCCTCCTTTTCACTTTCCAATGTTCTCAGTTACTCCCTGTTCCTTAAAAACAAAACAAAAAAATATCACTCCCCTTGCCTTGCTTCTTCTCATGCTATCCTCTTATCTCATTCCTTTCACACTTCTTGAAAGAATAGCACATTTTAAAATGCATAAAAAACATATAGGATCCCAAAAGAAAACAAAGTTATTGAAAATAAAAATCTACTTTTTAAAATTTGAATTTAAAGATCCTTTGAAATCTCCCCACAGTCGGAGAAAAGGAGAAAGTTAAGAATCCCTACTTAGGAAGCCCTCCTTTAGCCTCTTGCAGTCTGGCATCTAGCTTCACTATACTACTGAAATTATTCTCTCAAATGACAAAAATGATCTCCCTTTTAATAAATCAAACCAACAAAATTTTCTCAATCTTCACCTTTATAGACATCTTTGTGGTATCTGACAATGCTGACCAGCCCAACTTTTAAAAGAATTACTTATTTAGAATGTTTTTCCATGGTTATAGGTTATATGATTATGATTTCTGCCCCCCACCTCTTACGTCCCCTCTCCTGGAACTGACAAGCAGTTCCACTGGGTTATATATGTATCACTGTTCAAAACCTATTTCCATGTTATTCATATTTGTAGTAGAGTGATATTTTAACATCAAAACCCTAATCATATCCATATCGTACTACATGATTGATCATGTTTTCCTTCTGCATTTCTACTCCCGCAGTTCTTTCTCTGGATGTGGATGGCATTCTTTCTTATAAGTTCCTCTGGATTGTCCTGAGTCATTGCATTGCTGCTAGTAGAAAAGTCTATTGCATTTGATTGTGCCATGGTGTTATCAGTCTCTGTGTACAATGTTCTCCTGGTTCTGCTCCTTTGGCTCCAAATTCCTGGAGGTTTTTCCAGTTCATGGAATCCTTCCAGTTCATTATTCCTTTCAGTACAGTAGTATTCCATCACCATCAGATACCACAATTTGTTCTAGCCCTACTTTTTAAAACTTTCTTCTCCTTTTTTGAGCACATTATGTTCTTCCAGTTGTCTTCCTGAATCTTTTCCTCCTCCTTTATCACCTTCCTTTGAAAGCTCCACTTCTTATTCCAACCCCTGAAATATCTGCATTCCTTAAATTTTGTTTTACCCCACTTTTCTTTCTATAATGTCTCCCAAGGTGACCCACGATATCTTTCAAAATTGTACCTCCCATATTTTAGTCCCAACTTTCCAAAAACCCTCTTTTGTTGACACTTTATCTATTCCTTTACTGGACCACCTTGCTAAATCTGACGTTTGAATTATTTCCACCCTTGGCCTCCTCAGCCCCACCTAGTGCTACTCATATATTGCTTAATGGAAGTAGAGGAAGTCATGTAGCCAAGCTGATTAGAACTATAATAAATCTCCTATCTAATCTTCACTAGTCCCTCAGAGTAACAAGGTAATCCTTTCCCTCCTCCCTTATTCATTCTCTATCCCAGTCACTGTCACAGTAACTAAAACAAAATTTTCTCATTTCCCCATAAAGGTTCCATATTAACTCTCCCCAATTCTGTCAGAAAAGAACCCTTCCTCATAATCTTTTGGAGATAATAACAGCCATTCACTGTAAGCTCCCTCTTCTACCCTTCTCTGTATCTCAACATCCCTTGACATCATCCCCTAATCTGTTCTCTTTTATATCAGCCTCTGGGAAAGTTCATATGAGTTAAGTTAAATGCTTGTACCTATTATATATGTAATCAATGCCAAGCTAACTTCATACTTGTTTGTAGAATCATAGATTAAGAACTGCAAGTAACTTTCTAGTATTTATTTTATAGAAGAGGAAAATAAGGCCCATAGGAGTTGAATAACTTGCTAAATGTCACAGAGGTTGTACAGATGGCATTAAAATCCACTTTTTTTGCTAGATGGCACATTGGATAGAGTACTAGGTCTGGAGTAAGGAAGATTCATTGTCATGAGTTCAAATCTGGCCTCAGCTACTTCTTAGTTGTGTGACCCAAGACACTTCACCCCATTTGTCTAAGTTTCCACATCTGTAAAATCAGTTGGAGAAGGAAATGGTAAACCACTTCAGTACTTTGCCAAGAAAACACCAAATGTGGTCACAAAGAATTGGACATGATTGAAACAACTCAACAACCCTGTCTCCAAATCCACTCCAATAATTTTCACTATAACATACAACCCATTTGGTTATTTACAACCTTAGAATTGTCCTCCAGTTGCTTCATATGTGATATATGTTTAAAATCCCTCATCAAGGTGGATCTCTTCCTCTCTAATGGCTCCTTTGTTGGACATATCAGGTTTTGAAAATGTTCAATGTGTTCATGAATGACAAAAAAGAGAATTCAAGCAAAACACAAACATATTGAGATTCCAATTCTATCAAATCTTTTTTCCCATCTTTATAATCAATAAAAGTCCAATTCTTTTCTGATTGCATCTCCTTTCCTCCCTTCAACCCCTAGTACAACTACTATGGAGATGGTGAAATCTCTTTTCATTATCCTTTCTTGTGTTACAAAATATAAGCTTCTTGAAGGCAAGAATATCTTTCTTTCCTCTTGTATTTTTATTGTCAGAGTTTAGCACAATACTTGGCAGATAGTAAGTGTTTAATAAATGTTTGTTGATTTGAGATATTCAAGTAAAATAATGTCATGATAATTGACTTGAAATCCTAGCAGCAAATTAATCCCTTCTCCCTAGAGCTAAAGTACTAAGTAGTAATAGAGAATAACAGTTTTAGTAATAGAGTATAATAGTAGTAATAGAGAATAACAGGAAGATCAGTTTTCTAAAGGGCATCCTTCTTCTATACATCTTTCCAGGGTCTCTGATTCACCATTACTAAAGCAACTTTGAGGTGGAAGCTCAAAGTTCCTATGCTTTCGCACCTTTCTTTATGTTAAAGGAATTATTACTATATCCATTACATTATTTTCAGCATGAAAAGTTTTGTTTTGATAGGAGGGGAAAGAAAAAGAGTACTGTTTCCTTAAATGTAAAACTGCTAAATTAACCAATCCAGTTTATTCAGGCCTGAAGGTGGAAGAAATAGAAAAGTTATTAGAATTCAAGGCCAAGAAGAACATCTCTTTTTAATATGGAATTGATGACTGTTGTCAAAAAGTAACTGTAATACTTAGTATTCTACCACTTATCACCTTAATCTACCCCATGACTAATCACAGTGGTAGATGAATTAATAACAAAACCAAGGATCCTGAATAACACAATTATCATTTATTTTGCTGGTAAATCTAGTTTGGAATTATTTACTGTGCTTCATATGATATCATTAAATGTTGTGAATTCTTAATACTATCGGTCTTCATTACAATTCACTGGCTGTAACCACCACTAGAGAGGAAGAAAATATTTTTAAATAGGCCTAATTTCAACTAGGTGAGTGTGTGAAGGAAGAAGGAAGAGCAGTAAGTAAAATATTCAACAATCCTATCATACAATGAGAGAAAGGCTGCACATAAAACAACGACGACGACGACGACGACGACGACGACGACGACGACGACGACGACGACGACGACGACGACGAAGAAGAAGAAGAAGAAGAAGAAGAAGAAGAAGAAGAAGAAGAATCTTTCAATAAACACCCAGGTTAATTAAATGGACATTGCTGACTCTTGGGTGCAATTTCATTCTCCCCCATTGACATGGAAAGCACAACCTGTTTTCCATCTCATCCCCCAATCCTCTTCACCAAATGGGACAGTTATGTCTTCACTTTGCTAAGTAAATAAAGTTCGCATTTATCTCTCCATAGAACAAGAGATCCCTCAAAAACAGCTAGTGAATTTTTTATATGTGAGTTAAAAAGTTACAAAGTAATTTTTAAAGTCAACACTATTGAGGCTATCTCTTCTGGGAGTTGATACAAGTCATCCACATAATCTTTTGGATGTGGGCTTGGAATAGTAGCCATTTTTTTAACTTGGCATTTCCTATCTAGATTTGGATAGTAAATATTGTGCTACACGAAATGTAGGGAACCTGTTATATTAGGGGAGTGACCTGGAGAGGCTGTTAAGACCTTCAGGGCAGACTTCAAGGTTAAGAAGGAAAGTGGAGACCTTTGAACTTAATAGTCCCCCAAAACTAAGATATGGGGTTACATCTTCCATTATATCTAAGGTTATACCCAATGTGCAATAGTAGAGTTCTTAAAGTTAGAATGTTCAGTTAAATAAAAGTAGTAATTAGAAACTTAAATTATATGGGCATCCATATACAGATATACATACCAAATATACTTGTATACATAAATAGATATGCACATATGCATTATGGATACATAGTTATAGAGACTTTTGGAAAGAACTGCAGAAAAAAAGTAATAACTGGGAAATACAGTAAGAGTATGAACCAACTGGAAAAAAATCAATGTATTTTCACCATCAACCCAAATGTCATGAATAAATACTTGTACCCAGACATAATTTCAGTTCAGTAAAGGGGACACTATCACAAGCATCAATATGTTCTCCCAAAACTTCCGTGTTCAACTAGTGGAACACCAGGATACCATAAAAACCTTATTTCTGAAAGTCTGACTTTTAGCTCATTATGGCTTCTGTTGTCAAAACCACCAAGATTTATGAAAAGAAAAAGTAAAATAATAAATGTAATTCAGCAAATTTACTTGTATTTCTAAACTTTTTTGCCTCCAAAAAGCATCAGGTCCGTCTTTTGGCGACAGTACTATTAAAGAACAAAAAACTTCATGCCAAATCATCTCTCTGTTCTATACAGCTACATAGTATGATTCTAATGATCAGATGGTGATACAATTCTAACTGGTATAAAATCACTAAGACACTGAACACAACTCCCCCACCCCCTTTACCACCACCACTCCCCATAAAGACTGTCATAAAAGCTCTTCAAGAGCTTTTCTTGTAAAGTGGTTAAGCAAAGGTGTTGTTTGCCTTTCTAAATACAAAAGAGGCATTTCTAGAGGCCCAGATTGCCAGGAATGCAAGTCACTCCCTCCTCCTCCTCTCCTTAATGGGGGTCTAAACCTAAGTTGATTCCAGAAGGAAGAAAGTTTCACCTCGAAAGTGCTCCACAAATGCACAGGCTACAATTTGAAAATGGATACCCCTGAACTTAGAGTCCCAGAGAATAATGAGTGCAGAAGCAGATTTCTTAAAGTTACCCAAGTTCAGTTGAATAAAAATCATCATTAGTAATTGCAGGAACAGGATAAGTTCTACCATTTGCCTGCTTCACAAGTAACTGCAAAAAATAGGGAACATCCTTCGCTTTTTCCCAACTAGTTCAAGGCTACGTGTGACAGAGGCCTCACACTTCCACAGAAAAGAATAAGTAAACATGGGAAAAGAGAAATACTTAACTTGAAACAATTCACATTTGCATCTGAAATTTTACCCTGTAACCACATAACTACCTCTTCAAAACGTTTCATACAAACTCTCCTTGAAGTGGCTTTCACTTTAGAAATTTGTGGCTTTCTTTATTTTCTCTGGTAACAAAAATTTGAAAATTAATTTTACAAGGCATAAAAGTCTTTAAGATATGGGGAAACTAGTTCCAATATCAAGACATTCCATTTTGGTTTTTTATATTTTTTTCACTCAAACATCATAGAACATTTACAATGACATCTTTTGGTATCTTTTTACCTTTTTTTAAGTTCAGAATTTGTCCTTTATTATTTCTATTTGTTGGATTATTCTTGAATGCAATAGCAAGTCAAATGATAATAAATATAGTGATAAATAAAACTTCATTTCTTATCTAGGGCAAATGTGACCTTGAATGTTATTTTCCCTCCCTTTGCCTCTGTTCTCTATCTGTAAAAAGGGAACAATATTATCTGCCCTTGAGCTTGTACTCGATTTTCCCATCTACAGATGATCATGGAAAATTTATCCTGGAGAGATTTTAAAAAGCATAGTAGTATAACCATGTGATTACTTTAAAAACATATGCCCATGTACCTTGCCTCCTCCACCTCCAAAACGGAGGTGTGAGTTAGTAAAAGATATACTATAAGAATGCATAATGTTATTAAATTTCAAATGTAATAGGAGGTATTTAAAATTTGAACTAACAGGTAAGTGATAAATATACACGCTCCTTAAGTATACTAAGAAACTTGTTATATTTGCACAGTATATTTGAAAATTCTTGCAAATCTTATTTGATCCTCTCAAAAATTCTGTGGAAAAAAAAAAGATATTTTCCAGAGATGGAAACTTAGGCTGAGGGAATTAATATACATGTTATCTAAAATTCCACATTTCCTAAGGAATCCAAGTCTATTGGCTTTACCATTGTATCTCCATGGTCTTGCTGCTGTAACATTCCCTTGAAAACAATTACTTTCAGACAGAAAAATAAGCTATATAGAGATGATATGTTGTGACTATTGGCATTTAATTATCTAGAAATTTACTATGATTTAAATTTGAAGTCAATTGTCAAACCTCGATTTGTTCTATACTATTCTCTTTATCATGCCAAAATACATCTAAACAATAAAGAAACTAAAAAAAAATGCTTTGTACTAAGCCATGGTTTCCTTCAGAGTGGCTTCAAGAATTTTTCCATTATTTTAACAACAATTGAAGTCTAATAAGTGGGAAATATTTTCATTTAACATCCTTATAGACTGAAATAGAAGTTAGTTAACTTCTACAGCTGGTGGCCCATATGTGATCAAAATCAAGAAAGCACTGTTATCAGATTCCACTGCTCTTGTATTCCAACGAACCTATTATCTCATTGATTTGAGTATTCCCTCTCATGATATATGTTAGAACCTACCCATAGCAGTCCATTCTTTACAATATGTGCCTCCTTCCTCCCTTAAATTTGTTACAGAAGGGAAGCAAATATGCTGGAGGCTCTCTTTGAGTTCTCTTGACATGGCAAAGATATTATTAGTACATGTTTATAGTCTATTTCTAATCTCTCACACTTGTCACACAACATCTCCATGTTTTGTTTTGTTTTTAATGATACATTTCTTTGATCATATCCTTACATTTCTGCTTCCTACTTTCTTGTTTACACTACGGTTAACATAATCACGTCCACCATATACCTCTCCATTGTCCTGTGATTAATCTTGAGTTTTAAATCTTTGGAGACCATAGAGTTCTATGACCTGTAAGAGACTATGGTCATCAAATTAGCTCATAATAAAAGGTTGGAAGGATTCTAATATGTCAAATGATTAAATCAATTAAAATATCAATAAGATGTTAACAAATAGAAGGATGGGTTAAAATGAAGAAGGTGACATTTAACATGAAGAAATATAAACTCCTGCAGTGGAATAAGAAATCTGTTTAAGTACAGGTCAGGGAAGAGCTAAATTAATTCATGTGAAAAAAGCCTAGTTCAATATATGTCAGTTGGGTGACATAGTTCCTACCGCTGCTAAAAAAAAATTAATGCAATCCTTGGCTGCATTAACAGAAGCACCTACAAATGTCCAAATCAAGGAAGGTTATAATCCTATTATACACATTTTAAATACTGTATTCACTTTTTGGCATAGCATTTTTAAAAAGCAATGAAAAAAATGGAGCATGTCTAGAAGGCTATCTGGATCATGAGGTTTTTGTCATATTACGAACACTTTATAGGGGGGCAGCTAGGTGGCCCAGTGGATAGAGACTCAGGCCTAGAGATAGGAGATCCTGGGTTCAAAACTGATTCAGACAGAAGGTAAGGGTTTAAAAAAAAAAAGAAAAAGAGGAACTGACGATGCTTATATTTACAGAAGGTTCCAGGATAACCTGAGGAGCTGACTTCAGATACCTGTCACGTAAAAGAATAGGTAGATGGAAATAAATGATGCAGATTTTTCTTCAGTTTGAGGAGTAACTTCCTGAAGATTAACATTATCCACAAATTGAGTAGGTTTCCTTGTGTGATTGTCAGAAGTATTCAATCAGAGGTTTATAACAATCGGTTTGAGTTGCCATCAGTAGGATTCCTATGTTAAGTAGTTCGATGAATGGAGACCTGACCCTGGTGACCCTAGAGCAAAACTGTACAATTGTATGATTCCCTGACCCTTTTGGCAGGCTGGCCTTGAGTAGAGAGAAGAAATAAGAAGTGTATAGGAAATTAAATTGTGGAGGTGATTAACAGATGCAGCATGCTTCAATGGATAGAGAACTAGCTTTCAAGCCATGAAGAACTGATACATATTGACTCTGTTAACCTGGTCAAGTCACTTTATCTCTCAATGATCTAGGCAACTCCTTAAGCCTAGTGAGTATTTATATAGCATTTTTAAAAACCCTTACTTTCCATCTTAGAATCAGTACTAAGTATTGTTTCCAAGGTAGAAGAACAGTAAGGGCTAGACAACTGGGGTTAAGTGAATTGTTCAGAATCACACAGCTAGGAAGCGTCTGAAGGCAGATTTGAATCCAGGATCTCCCATCTTTCAGTCTGGCTCTCTATCCATTGAGCCACCTAGCTGCTCCCATTTATATAGCAGTTTAAGGTTTGCAAAGCATTATACAAATTTTATTTTATTTTAACCTTGCAACAACTCAGAGAAGTAGGAGCACTTGGAAACAAAGGCAGAAAGAGGCAAAGTGAATTGCCTTGGGCCACCTATCCAATATGTATCTGAGTTCTGATTTGAAATGGATCTTCCTCACTCCAAGACTCTTACCAATGACATGATCTTACTACCTGCTGATTATAGAAAGGGTTCAGACCTTGATTGGTAGAGTGAGTTCCCTCATCTGGGAGTTTTCTATAGAGAGGCACTCAATAAATATTAAATGTTTAGCCTGGTTAAGGGAGAGAGATACAAAGAAAGACCAAAAAAAGTATCCATTCTCAGTAACTCACCTTCTAATAGAGGAGCCAGTATCCAAATGACTGTGTAAACAAGATGTATGTGTACATAAACATATAACCACATATTTACATACAACCATATACATATATATATATATACATAGAATCATATAGAGATATGATAAAATGGAGATAATTAAGTGGTACCTGATAAGGCATGTCATAGAAGCTTAACTTTAATAGGGGACTTGAAGGAAGCCAGGGAAGTCAGGAAGTAGAGGCAGGTCCAGTCCCTATCCTGGGTTAACACAAAACAAACAATCTTTTCTTCCTTGCCAGAAGCTGGTAAACTTAGGAGGATATGCGACAACAAATCAAAGAAGTCTGCCTGGCTTTCCTTGACAATGTCTAGTTAATAACTTATTAGGTTAAAAGGCAAAAAGGGCTGGGCTGGACTGTACAATAGAGTAGTCATGATGACTAAACTCCAAACTTGGCCCAGAACAATTGTGTTATCAGAGAAATCCTTCTACAGTAAATCACCTGTTGGTTAGCAGGGTTGGGAAATAGATGTTTCTAGTTAAGCCACTATTCTGATTAGTAGAGTTAACACATAGGGCAAATAATTACCAAGTAGTTGAAAAAATAAATGTTAAAAAGACTGAAGCTTTATTGATTACAACACACTTTTTTTAAACGATTCAAAAGGAATTTGAAATTTGGTTACATTCCAGGTCACATCTCAATAATCAGCAGCTATCTCTATACTGTACATAATTAAATGTTTATTGACTGCCTCACTGAAGGAAACTGCCACAGATGAGGGAGCTCCCTCTATCAATGGAGGTCTCTACCTTCTCTGTAGTGCAGAACTATGGGGGACTAGAGGGTGCTCTTACTAGCTTTGGGAGGACCAATTGGCAAATTTTCAGTGTTAAGTATTTATGTCTCAGAAAACAGCAAAGGCTACTAACTTTGCTGATTGTCTAGAACGGTGGCTCCCAAACTTTTTTGGCCTACCACCCCCTTTCCAGAAAAAAATATTACTTAGCCCCCTGGAAATTATGAAACCATTTATTCAACTCAGAATAGAATGTAATACAAAAAAAAGTGTGGCCATCACCGCTCCCCTAGATCGCTGTAGCAGCCTACCAGGGGGCAGTAGCGCACACTTTGGGAATCACTGGTCTAGATCCATGATGTCAATCTCAAACAGAAACAGATCCTTATGAGCCTGCATACTGATTTAAAAAACCAAAAATTAATAGTATCTATATAGTATTGTACTTTTATTTATTTTGTTAAACATCTCCCAATTAGGTTTACTCTTGGTCCACTAACACTTAGGATTCTTGCTGGCCATATGCTGACCTCCTCCCCCACTTCATCCCTTTTGAGTTTGATACCTCTGGTCTAGTATGTGTTGGAGAAGATCATGCAGATTAACCTTAAAAGTGAGCCCTATATACAATTTCTTCTCTCCCCTCCTCCTACAAATATTTTTCTTAAACATTTACAAGCTCATCTCTATGAAGGTACCACCTTCATGCCACCAGGCTAAATGTACATAACACTTTGATCTAGGCATACCCTAAAAATTGTCCCTTAAAATATGTATTTGCTTATTTGATTCTTTTACATAAATATATAGATTGTCAGTTAACCTATATTTCTAACTGTAACAATGCTAGACATATATAATTAATTCTATATAATATTTTATGTTTCACAAAGTAGTTTAATTAGCAGTTTCCCTTGGGTCTCACCCTGCCATGTAGATATTGCAAATATCATTATCCCCATTTTATTGATGACAAAACTGAGATGGAGAGAGTCTATGTGATTTGCTCAAGGTCACATAGCTAATGGTTAAGAGAGACAAGTTTACTGACTACAAATCCCAAGCTGTTTCTACTACACCACAATTGCCTGGCATTAACTAATTTGTGCTCTGGGCATTTTTTTCTGCTACAGGGAACTGAATAGGAATGGAAAAGAGAAAATCGGAGGCTCATTTTATTTATTATGCTGACATTTTTAAGAGTCCAATTCTACTAAACCAGTGCTAATATGCATCAGTTTACTGCCTTCCTTCATCACGAAAGGAAAAATGTGAGATTCAAGGATCATAGATTTAGGCCTGGATAGGAATTTAGAGATTATTTGGTGCAACTCTGATGTCAAAGCCAAGGCCTAAAGAGATTAAAGTACTTCCCAAGATGCTTCAAATAGTTAAATAGCAGAGAGAGGCTTTGAATTAAAGTCTTGGGATCCCAAATCTAGGATTCTGTATTTTCTGGGATTGTATTTTCTCCCACTGTTTCAACTCCTATCTTCCTTCTTAGCTGAGTAGCTATTTCATTTTAAGAAGCTAGATTTGAAAAATGTGTCCTAGATTTGAATGCCTCTCTGGGGGAGGACCCCCAGTGGCAGTCCAGACTCTTGGATGCAAGGGGCAGGGTGGGATGGAGATGGGACAGACAAAGCCTTGGCTCCTGACTCTTCCCTCAAACAAAAATCTTCATTACTAAAACCCAGCCGTGGAGAGAGATCAACCTCTGGTTTTTGTTTGTTATTTTTTATATCCAAATGCAATAAATAAATTTGCATAAACTGAAGATAATTGGGCAGCGCACCCAGGTAAGACATTAACCGTACAATAGAAGACTATGCTGTTCTAAGATTACAAACTGAAATACTGCTCCAGTCTAATTCTGACCTGCTAGCCTGCTGACTGTTTGGGAAAGAGTGATACCCAACAAATATCATGTGTCACGTTCAATTATCTTCAATTAGCATTATACCAAATTCAAAATCTATTCTATCAGACCAGAGTATTATTGGATACCACCACGAAAAGTTACATTCATTCATTCATTCATTCATTCATTCAATCAATCAACCAATCAATCAATGTTCATTTACTGAAGAGCAGTTGGGGGCCCAGAACTCTATGGTAGAGAAGTACGATATATATATATATATATATATATCAACAGGTTAGATACCTACAATTTCAGTGTGTATCTGAGATATAATTGCATCTTAGAACTCAGACAGGTCTTATCACTATGCTTTTTCTATTTGAACCCTCAGTACTTGTCACATTTTAGTTACTGTTGTTAAATTATTATAGTCAGACCCATTTGAGGTTTTCTTGGTAGAGATACTAAAGTATTTTGTCATTTCCTTCTCCAGCTTGTTTTACAGATGAGAAAATGAAGACAAACAGAGTTAAGGGACTTGCCTAGGGACCCACAGCTAGTAAATCTGAAGCCAAATCTGAACTCAAGATGACTCTTTCTCCAGATCAGGCGCTCTCTCCACTCTCCACAGTTAAGTGCTTAATAAATGTGTTTTTCATTCATTCCTTCCTTCATTCACCTAGTACAACCTGCCCACATTACAAGTCAGGAAACTGAGCCACAGAGAGGTTAAGAGAAATGTCCAAATTTATATAGCTCATTATTGGTTAAGGCAGTATCCCATCTTGAGCATCTTAATTAATGTGCTATTACTTCCATTACATTGTGTACATAAAAATTTAGATAATAATATAAAAATTTTATGTTCTGTACATTTTAAAGTCCTTGGAGCAAAGTAACGTGTTCCATCTCTCAATGCCTGGCACAAATGGTAGAGGCATTAGGAGTGGAAAAAAGGGAAATATCTCTGGCTTAACATGTGAAAGGCTTCAAGGAAGAGGAAGAGTTAAGGGAAATGAAATCTAATGGTCTGGGTTATAACTTCTTACTATCTAGACTACATTTTCTGGCAAGAAAGTAATAGTGTTGTATTCTGTGTGTTGGGTTAGAATAATCATTTCATTTCCAGCTAATTCTGCTCTGTGGCATCTCCCTCCTGTCTACTTTGCCCATCTAAGGATGATATTGTGCTAGGGCTTGCTTGCTTATTGATAGGTGAGTCTCTAGCTGAGATCACCATGCTTTGATGGGTCCCAATCACACCAACCACTTCTTCAGTTTTAGCCCATTCTTTGTCTAGGCAACCTCTCTTGCCTATTTGGGTACCTTCCTTCCTTTTACTTCTTTCTGCTGGCAACCCTTTTGGTTTTTCCTCCCCGTTATTAAATAAGGTCTTTGAGAAGAGGAACCATCTTGTTTTTGTCTCCTAAGCATTTAGCAGTCTGTCCTATAGGAAATGCTCAGGAAATGTTCTATCAATCAATTGATTAAGAGTCATCAGTTTTCAGTTAAATTCTTTAGAATGCCTTATTTTAATAGAAAATTTGATTAAAATATTTCAGACTCTTTTCTCCTAGATTTAGAGAGAAATAAAGCTTTGCCTTCCAAATTATTCCTTTCTAGTACGGAGAAAGCAAACAAAAGAAATAACTGAAGTAGCCTTGCACAAATACAAAAGTTAATTTATCCATTCAAAATATACAAAGAGGCAGGTATAACTTGGCTCAGAGAAGAGGGAAGTTGCCCTTGAGAGGGAGCTTTCCCATCCCAAATTCCAGTCTGTTTTTGACTTGGGTAACCCAGGGTCATTTAGCTTTCCACCTCCATTTCCTTAACTCTATTAAGAAAGGGGGTGGGGGTGGGGTATAACTTTGGGAGGATTTCCCAGAAAGAATAACTAAATCACTGTTAAGCACACTAGAAAGTTCTATTTATGCATTTCATTGTCCAGGATGATTCCACTGATGTTACCACCATGTTTATTTGATTAGCTAAACCAATGAAGATGTAAAATAATATTTTTGTGGAACTTTCAAAAGTTCAGTTTAACCAGACTCACCAAAAAGTGACCGCCTTTTTTTCCATTGAGGTCACTTTAAAATACATTTTCCTCTATTTGGTTTTTTGTAATTAGCCTCACGAGAAACTTTATACTTAACTAGCATATTATAGATAGGAAAAGGTAGACATGTTATTAAAACTAGTAATAGGGATTCAAATAGCATAAAAAGGCACATACAATATTTATAAATGCAAAGTCTATTATAATAAAATCTCATTAACCTGTAGCAAAATCTTATCCTAGAAAGCTTTTAAAATATAAATACATATACATACATATATGTATATAGGTATGTAATATGTACATAAATATGTATATATATATATAATTTTATTTTCCCTTCTAGCACCCTGTACAAATTCTACCCTTCTATCTTGGCTAAGTTCTAAGTCCATCTCTTCCATGAAGCTTTTCATATACCAGTCCAGAAATGTATCACTTTTCTGAACTCCTAATTGCATTACCTGTCTCCAACACTTGTGCCAGATACTCAGAGATGAAAGATGTTCCTTGCTTCAAAGATTTTAAAATGTACTGGCACATAAAATCATTTATATTTTCTAATTTTTTGTGCATACATGCATACATATATACATTCATATATTTATAAATAGATGTGTATCTAAACACAGGGATTATAATCCAGATAGAGTAAACACCTTCTAATATGAAGGAACTGAAGGGAAAGATTAGCCTGAATTATTGAAAAGTCGGAATTATAGAGTATTTTAAAAACAAATCTAATGAATGAATTTCTAGTGCTTCTGAGTAGGTGGTCTGCTTTAATGACTAAATCACTAAATTGGACTCATCTGTAATTATCAGCCTTCGAAGAGATGCAAACAAGTGTGCTTGGGTCCTTTTAAGAGTTCATTCTTAAGTACCCCAAAACTTCACCTCAGTCATCTAATTTACAAAATTAATTTTATCAAAAATCATTTGTTCTTTGTATAAAGGAGAGGAACTCTTGAATTTTTTACATTTTTGAATCAGTTTCCCAACGAATGACTTTTTTGTAGCACTCAAATGCACAGGACACATACAACTAGTTTTTTTGTTGTTGTTTTTGTTGTTTTTTTTTTTTTAAACCCTTACCTTCCACCTTAGAATCAACACTGTGTATTGGTTCCAAGGCAGAAGAATGGTAAAGGTTAGGCAATGGGGGTTAAATGACTTGCCCAGGGTCATATAGCTAGGAAGTGTCTGAGGCCAGATTTGAACCTGGGACCTCCCATCTCTGGGTCTGGTTCTCAATCTACTGAGCTACCCAGCTGCCCCACCCACAACTAGTTCTGACAAAAACGATAGTAAAACAAAGTTCTCCCCATCTCCTCTCCCCTACCAAAATGTATCACATTATATATTTAATGCCAACTAAATGTAAATGTTATTACTCATGTGGTAGACTGTCTTATCATTTTTTGGAAAAGAGCCATAATACAAATGGTTTAGCTACAAAATCCATAGCACCTTACATAAATAAGTTTACTATATTATAATTTTTTTGGTAGCTCTCACCTTATAATTGTTTCTTGATCAATTAATTTACATAGGGTATCTCAAAAGTCTTAGTAAAGTAGTAAAGCCAACTTCAAACTGCACTAAGACTTTGGGGACACCCTGTGGATGTGTTATCCACAGTACCAGGAACTGCCACCTTTAGAATTAGTCCTTTAGATTAAAGCATTGTCTCCAGAAGGTCCCTGATATGACACCTGGGAGGATTAAAGCATCAACACCTATTAGCACCAAGTAGATTATTTAATTAGCTAGCTGTCATCTGGCAGAACTCAGGGTCCTGAGGTCATGTTACATAGGCCAGAGTTTTAATTAGTGTAAAATAATCAAGAAAGAATGAGGAGTTGAGCCAGGCACTATGGAGGCATCACTTTGGTGGGCTATGGAGAGCCATGGGAACTTGGTAGCTCCCTTCCCTATTTGACGTACTTTTCCTTTGTCTTCTAAATAAATCTATGATAGAAAATAGCCCAACTACATTTTAAACTCCAAAATATAGATATTATGAATATCTGTACTATCAAAATTTCCTTCCTCAAAATATCAGGGAATATGATTCCCAAAGTTTTTATACAAAAAAATCAAAACTCAGAACTATATTTTCCATTTCTATTTGTATCATCTTTTTTAAAAAGTCTTAAAGAATTGTTTAATTCTCCACTGCATCATTCTCTTTCATTTATAAAGCTTAGAAAGAAGATCAATGCTCTGGACCCAAAATAATTCATGCAACATACCTGAAAGAGAGAAACACTGCATTGTGAATTGTTAACCTCCCTCTCCAGAGGCATATCATCTTATTACTGCAAACAAAACCACAATTAAGCCCTCTTATGTTTCTGAATAACACATTAAAAATATAAAGGCAGTTTAGTTTGAAGAGAGTAAAACAAAATGGGTAGATATACCTTAGGCCTGACAAAGTGCTGACATGTCAGTTTCCCAAGTAAATACTGACATATTGCTAAACATTTAGTAAAATATTTTTTGAAGGGGGGAGAAATCCAACCTAAAATTTCATCATTGTGAAAAATCCTGGGTTTGAATAACTCAACTAACTTCTCTGTTAACTGAGATGCCTATAGAGTTGCCTGGGTCCAGTGAAAAGGTCTTACATCTGGGCAAACAGGCAGAATGTGTCAGAGGCAAGGCCAGAACCTTGGTCTACAGGTCACTCCACGGTTAGTCCCTTCTCTCTCTCTCTCTCTCTCTCTCTCTCTCTCTCTCTCTCTCTCTCTCTCTCTCTCTCTCTCTCTCTCTGTCTCTCTCCCTCCCT